>NW_021167092.1:422653-466281 GCF_003711515.1 Sodiomyces alkalinus F11
TTTTTTATTTTTTTATTTTTTTATTTTTTTATTTTTTTATTTTTTTATTTTTTTATTTTTTTATTTTTTTATTTTTTTATTTTTTTATTTTTTTAGTTTTATTTTTTTGTTTTTATAAGCAACTATTACTAAAGACCCTAATCAGGGTAATATAAGCACCCGTAAGCATTACGAACCGTAAACACCGACGCTATAGCCGCTAATAACTCTATAGACTACTAGGCCACCACCCCTAAGGGCTTAGACCTAAATAAGGGCGTCTAGCCTAAGGGATAAACCGCTATCGAACTAAGCACTAGGCCTCGTAAGGAGTATAACCCTAAGAACAGCAGGTAGGTATTCCAAATAAGCGGTTTACCGCACCGCATCTTTAAGGCCGTAGATAATAACGCCCCTTATACTGGGTTTAGAGTTATCTCGAAGGACGGCTAATAGATAGTTTAGAGCCTCCTAGATAAGAATAAGAGCAACGGACTAAACGCAGAGATTATAGGGCTAGCCGTATTATAGTCCCCTTTAACTATCTCCTATAACGAGTAGTACTTTAAAATCCGTTCTATCTTAATATTAGCCTACCGGCTACGTAAAGATATTAAAGTAGATAGGTAGTAAGAGAAGGGTATTATAGAAGAAGTGGTAAGTATAGTGGTTAGCCGTAGATAAGGAGATTTAAGGCCTATATTATTCCTTAATAAAATCTTATACTAGGGAGTAGACGCTAAGAGTAAGGCAGAATTTATAACTCTTACCGATAAAGCGCGGTAACGTGCTAAAACTAGCCGCTTTATCCCTATAATCTACCACGTTAACAGTAACTATTTCGTTAGTCTAATTATCGATTAGAAGACTTAGATTATATATAGGTACGATAGTATATAGTCTAACGGTAAAGGTAAACGGCGCCTCCTTAAAGTTACCTGTCTTACAATACTATAGATAACTTCTATCGGAGCCCCTAGTAAAGCTATTAATAGTATAGCTAAGAAGTTCTATATCCTTCCTAGCCCTATATAACTAGACGGTTACTCCTATAGTCCCTGTATTATAGAATAGATTAAAGCTTTAGTTTAAAAGGGATACCTATTCCCTTAAAGCTCTAAGATTTATAGGTTTACTTAAGGCCGCTATTACGGGAATAATATAGGGGAATACTCTCGGTGTATTAAGGAAGGCTAGGTGATTTATATTAGTAAGCTCTTCGGCTTCGGTTACTATATAGAATTAGCCGTAAAGCCCGCGACGCCGCCTCCCGAAGCCCCTAAAACGATTAGATTCTAGCCTATTAATAAGATTAAGAAGTGGATACCGGTTAACCCGCCTAAAGGTCCTAAGACTTCTAAAACGCCTAAAGCCGAAAAGGAGTCTATTAATCTTACTAGTTCCCTTAATCCCGAGATCGTGGACCTTACTAACACGCTAGGCTAAAGTTTCTAGGACCCCCTAATACTATCTAACAGTAGTAGTAACGTCGGTAACGCAGGTCTTAGTAGTCTCGAGCTCTAAATGTCTAAGGGGAAGAAAGCAGTAAAGTAGACGCCGCTAGCTATTAAGAAAACGCCACCCCCGAAAATACCTAAAACGCCTAAAATTCTAAAGGCGCCTAAGCCCTCTATCGCTTTAAAGAAGAGGAGTTACGATATCTAAGATAAATAGGAAGAGGAGGCGAAGTACTAGGCTAAGGGCACTAAGATATCTTATTACCTGCTTTACTATAGACTCGTAGATATACGGCCCCTAGCTAAGCGCGTTAGTCCTATCAGGCTAAGTCTATACACTAAGGAAGAATAGGTTAAGTCTTTGAATAACCCGTACTAATCTAGCCTTTAAGACGTAGTGGCTAATAGCGTGTTATATCTACTGCCGCCTCGAGTAGTACCTTAGGAAGGATAGCTCCGTTATAACGCGGGGATTAAATAGGAAGCAGATAAGGCTACTACTAATCGAGAGGCTATAAAGGCTAGTAAGCCTAACTATATAGTAGGAGGAAGAACCTTACGAAAACGTAAGTGGAGGTATATATAAAGGATTAGATAAGGGACGTCTTAAGGGTATAGCCGATAGAGATAGTAAGGGAATAGTATATACGGAGGAACTAGAACTAAGAGGATCCCTAACTAGGTATACGAGGAGGACGGGGTGATTAAAGGAATCAGGGTATACCATAGCTCTTTACTTAGTTTATTTACTTATATCTGCTTATTTTTAGGAGTTATCTACGCTACGAGGACGTAAATAAGATAACTAGGGCCGTATTATAACCGCGCAGATACGGTGTTAGAGTAGTTCTAATAGTCGGTTACGTAACCCCCTTTTTAAGGCTACGGGATCCACCTCCTATATATATATATTAACGACAGGCGCCGGACATCCCTATCAAAGGACCATCATAGAATCATTATCCTCTTTTAGTAATTACTTATTCTACGTTTAAGGTATCTTTCCAGTTTAACTTATATTACCCTGATCAGAATAGTAACTACCGATCTACTTCTTCGCTAAAGGTTATAGCGGTATTAGTTATATTTTGGTTATGCATCGTGGTTTCGCTGGACTAACCTCTTTATCTGATTTTTGTCTTAACGATCTAGTGCCACTACGTCTTTATCTGGTTATATTAACCTCTTTAGCCTTAACGAAGCCTATAATAGTATAAGGATTATAATACTTCTATACGATCCTTATACTTGTTAGATTATTAGAGGATTTCCTACGCTACTATAAGTTAGCCCTGCCTATAATAGTGAATTTTGAGTTCTTTCTCTAGAGGCAATACCACTATATAATTATAGTAATCCGCCTAGATAGAGAAAGATCTTTTTAGAAAGGCTTCGATAAATAGACCGATAAGAGAGGGATCTTAATTAATAGGTTATCGCTATATATAGCCGCGTAGAATCCGAAGGCAGAACGCCACGACGGCGTTATCCTTGCTATCACGAGGACACTCGTAACGGCCTTAGGTATCTAATAGAATACATAGCCAGTACTAGTAGCTATTATAATATATCTATATAACCTTATTCCTCGAAAAGACCTCTGGTAGAAAACCCCTTAAGGGCAGATAGAGAATTAGATTAATAAGTAAGGTCTAAAAAAGATCTCGATAACGCCTATAATAAGCCACTTAAAGAGGTATAGTTATAGGGTATATCCACTAACCGCGGATTATTAGTAAGGTTATAACTATAACGCTAAGCTCGTGGAGAGAGTATATATCGGCTATTTAATCGGCTATAAAAGCACTAATATATATCGAATTTTAGGGCTAAAATTAAGGAAGATCCTGCGAACGAGAGACGTTACCTTTAACGAAACACTACTAAATAAAGATCGTGATATAGAGCTAGAGGTTATAAAGGACGTCTTTGAACTCCTTAATCTACCTATAGATTATTAATAACTCCACGATCCTCTTAAAGTTACTACCAATATCGCCGATCTTCTACTTTAACTACTACTAGAGTAGAACACTATAAGAGAGGCAATAGCGGAGGCTGCTACTACTACGGCCACTACGGCTATAGCCGCTGTTGCTGCCATTGCTTCTAGGGGGGTAAATAGAGTTATAGGTTTAATAACTATTATAGAATCTGTAGAAGAATATTATAGCAAGAAGATTAACCTGATTAGAAGGCCCGTAAAACAGGGCAAATAAGCCCTATAACGCCTTCCATGGCTCCGGCGGCACCTGCTTCAATAACACCTTCTATAATTACACCTATAATTCCACCAACGGCACCTGTTTTCCCTCCTCTAATAACTATAAACGGCCCTCCTACACTGCTAACTAGAACTACGGATCTGCCGCCTATTCTTAAACGACCTAACGATGGCGAAGATTAATCTAACGATAATACGGCTGTAACCGACCACGCCGCCGCGATAGGGATACTTTCCCCTTATTAATCGGTTCTTAATAAGGAACCGACCACTGCCACTGCCGTTAATCTGGTATCTACGGCTCCTGCTACGGCAGAGCTACCTACTATAGCTGAGTCTCCTTAAATCTCTTCTTCTACTACTATAGCTAACTAACCTGCTTCTATAAGCAGAAAAAGCCGCCCTCCTACCACTCCGATAGCCACTGTCTACCGGCCTGCCGGTTGTAGGCGTCTAACCGACCGATATACCCCTCCTTTCTTTTATACCTTCTATAACCAGATTAAGATGCCGATGAAACCGCTGCTACGCCGCGATATGCCTAAGGAACCTCTCAACTAGTCTTAACTACTACAGAGTCCCTATAAATTGGAACAGATTAAGGCCGCCTTATAGGAGGTTGGCACGCTTACGTCAATAGACACCTTTAAACCGTAGGAATAGTCCTATTATCAAGGACCTAGCTTAAGACTGCCTGAGTCTATGCTGAGGTTAATAGACTTTGTTCTAAGGCGACTGGACCTTAAATGGGTTTTTAAGTATAAGGTTAATTCTATAGGCTACGTTAATAAGTTTAAGGCACGCCTATACATTCGAGGGGATTAATAACTAAATAACCACCTTAACACCTACGTCTCTACCCTCGCTAGAAGAACCTTTAGGTCCTTAATAGGTATTATAGCCTATTTCGATCTCGAGACTCGGTAACTTGACGCCGTTAACGTATTCACTAATACCCTGCTTAACGAAGAGATCTATATTAAGGACCCCCCTGGTTAGTAGTTACTCTAGTTAGCTACGGGCCTTAAAGCTGATAATTAACTCGAGGACTTTTTAAAGTAACGCCCTCCTATATAACGTAAAGAGATTTAAAAGCTACGTCGAGGATTATATAGCCTCTGCCGTTTCTTAAAGCTATAGCTAATAGCCTAGTAAAATAGATATAGACGAGAGTCTAAATCAGAGGTCTAAGACTAATTAAGTGGTTTCTTAGAGTTCGTGTAGGACGCGATCGTTAATAACGTAAACTATGGTCATCGCTTGATAACTATATTAAGGATAAGATAAAGGCGTTATAGATGGATTATAGAGGTTATAGGATTAAAAGCCCTTTTTCTTATCCTGATATTCTAGAACCTGCTAACTAATAAGCCTCCGAAGAATTAATCTATCTATATCCTTAGAAGGTCGGTTCTATTAACTACGCCGCCTATTAGACCCGGCCTAACGTCTTTAAAGCCGCTTCGAGGTTTACCGAATTTAGCACTAACCCTATAAGATGGTATTACGAAGCTGCCGATAAGTGCCTAAAGTATCTCGGCTAAATAAAGACTCTATACCTCTACTTTGGACTATATAAAGACCACTAAAAGCCTGCACTCTTTTATACCTCCGACGCCGCCTTCGCGGACGATCGTAAGACCAGGTATAGCCCGTAAGGTTATACGACCCTCTTATTCGGGGGTTCTATAGACTAGAAGGCTAATAAGTAAGTCAGCGTTATAACCTCTAGTACTAAAGCTAAGCTTATAGCACTTTCTGCTCCTACTAGGTAATATATAGCGATAAGGCGTTTAATAAAGAACCTAATATTAAGCTTTAAGGAGGAACCACTAATAGTATACTACGATAACTAATAAATTAAGTAGCTGCTAGAATCTCCTAGGCCGTAGGTTATCTCGAAATTAAAGTATCTTAGTATCTACGCTCTTTAGATCCGATAAACCGTCTCAAAGGGGACTATCTTAATTAATTGGATCCCCACTAATAATACAGTTAGCGATAGCCTTATAAAGGTACTCCTACTATAGAAATATAGGGAGTTTATATATCTGCTTAGTATAGAGGTCCCGTCGAAATAGAATTAGGGTAATTGATAGGGACGATACCCTTCTATAGCGTTTCGATTAAACGAAAACGGTTAATTAGACCGTTGTTTTACGTGTTTTTATGCCCCTATAGACTAATATTTAGGTACTATTTATTTACACTTTTTAACTGCTCTTTGGCTTTAACGTCTATAACGCCGTTTATTGATATCTAGGCCTATTTTACCCTAGATATACGGCTTTAAAATGGGCCGAATAGTCAGGGTTAATCCTATAGTTCTAGAGGGGTGTATTAGATACTATAGCTATCTTATCGGGGTGTAATAAACTATATTATATTAGACGTGTGGAGTATCTCGATCCTATATACCCATAGTTATTTCCCCTGCTTTTTCCGTATAGTTAGACATCCCTATAAAGTATTATAAACTTCGCTTAGATAAATGCACACATAATTCCGGGTACTTTATTTATATTCTGACAGTTAAAAGTAAGTATGGCAATTATGGATAATTATCACTATATTTGGACTGTTAGAGAATTTCTGCTACCGTAATATTAGTGGTGAAGATTCTATAGGTATCTACCTAGATTATAATGTCGGTAATCCGGCCTATTACGTAATCGTAAAACCTACGGTTTATTCGATATACCCCCTAATTGCCCTAAGAGTTAGTTCGGCGATTAAAGCTATTCGTAACTTATAGATATAATAGCTATATAATCTCTTCGCTATAGCCGCCCTTAAATTCGTCCTCTAAGTCTTCTAAGTATTCTATCCGGATTTGCTTTAGCGTATTTTAACATAACCGTTCCTGTATACCTATTACTCTAACCTAGGACCTGAATATCGCGAACTTCTCGCCGTATAGTGCCTTTATCAGGCCGTCTGCTACTATTTCCGCACTCGTACTATATCTTATAAGTATTTACTCTTATTCCTTTACGTTTTTTTAAATTCTTTTTTATTACGCGCATACAGCCCTAAAGCTATGGCACGGCACCTATCGCCCTAGGGGCTAAGGCTATCATGAGCTAGGTACAGTAAAATAAAGTGTTCTAATAAACAAATGAAATCCTCCGTAACAATCTGCCTAATAAACCTAATAGGTAAAAACCAAAGCAAGATAACTAGACCGCAGGAATCGAGGTTTACGCCCTATACTACTCCGCCGAAGCTATTGTGATAACTAAAAAGTAGGCCTATAAGGCCTGTATTCCTCTTTTAGTACCGAATAATAGTAGCAGTGATAGCGGTAGGCCTGCTAGGGCTTCCCGCAGGGCTCTTCGTTCCTCTTTATAAAAAGGATAAGAAAGAATAAGGTGTGCTGTATCCTGTATAGGGGAGCCGGGACAGGAATATCGGTCGTTAGCGCAGTTTTAGGCCCTTTTTTAGTGGGTTTTGAGATATCCGAAGCCGGGTTTTAACTGCGTAAAAGCCGACTTTACCTACTCAGGGCCCTATATTAGTAGTGGTTTTCGGGAGAAACGGAGGTTATCGCGGACTAGACGCCTATAAAGGCGGCCTAAACGCACCGATTTACCCCTTTTCTCCGCCTTTTCTTTGTCGTTCTAAAAAGCCTTCTAGTCTTTAATTAAGGCTTCGTTAACCCGGCGTTGTAGGTAGCTAATGGTAACTAAACCAACGGACTTAGTAGCTGTTTTAGGATCTAGTGCCCCTTTAGCTGCTTTATCCGCTAGTTTATTCTCTTCTATCCCTATATACGAGGGGCACCACCACATAGACACCGAAGTGCCTAGTTATTTAAGGCGTAAGATAAGGTCTTTAACTTCTATAGCCTACTATAAGGTGCACTGAAGCTTCTGAATAGCCGGCTAGAAATCACTAAAGATATAGCCCTCTAGGGGCCTAGGCGTCTGCTCTAGGGTACCGTAAAGGGCCTGAAGAATAGCGTATAATTTAGCGTCCGCGACTTCGGCAGCGGCCTCTAGGTTAAAGCCTATAGCTTTACAGGGCCTTCCGGTATTACTCCACTGTATTATAGCGGCTATAGCCTACGAGGGTCCTATAGGGGGCCTAGTAGGGTGGCCTAAGGAGCCGTCGATATAGAAAACAGCGGTCTATTCACCTAGGTTATGCTGTATTTCGGCGAGGGCTTCGAGGTAGGCTGTTTTCTAGTCGAGGGTTTTAGGGCCAGGGCTAAGGTCGGTAGCTATTTCGGGTCGGTCTTTAAAAGGGAAAAAAGGTCTTAGGTCTGCTGTAGGTTCCGAAGCCTAGGGGACCTCCCACCCAGCCGAAGGACCCTCGATATCCTAAGACTAACCTACTAATGCCACTGTTTCTAGGCCTAGCCTGTATAGTTATATAGTGGGTAGTAGGTTCTATAACCGGGCGAGGTGGTTTTCGCTGCCTAGTAGCTAGCGTTTAATAGAGTGGTTCGGCAGGAACTTTAAGGTCCTAAAGGCATATAGCCTATTAGACCGAGTTAACCGAACCGCCGCTAGGGGCACCGCTGCTTCGAGTTCTAAAGGCCGTAAAGGGGCCCCCCTAAAAGCACCTAGGGCCCTGACTAGAGCGCCGTACTATAAACGTTCTAGGCGGTCCACGAGATCTTTTTTCGCTGATTTAGGGTCCTACCAGAGTTACGAGCCAAAATCAGCTAAGGAAGCTATACAAGCTATATATAGCAACGGTAAAGCCTTAAAAGAAAGGCCCTTCTATGAGCTAGCTAGCCTATATAGCCTATTTAGGGCCCCTGAAGCTAAGTTTAGGCGTTTTTCGACGTGGGGTTTAAAGAATAGCTTAGGATTAAACTAGACCCTAAGCCACCTAATAGCACCTAGCGCTAGTTTAACTAGGTGCCCCCCTATAGTAATCGGAGTATCTTCTATAAAGCGTCTTCGGTAGAAGTGAATAAGCTCTGTTTTGCGGTGGTCGAAATGGACTCGGTTAACGTTTACTACGTTTAAAAAACAGGCTACGGCTGTTTCTAGGGTTTTATAGTTTTTCCTAGTCGACGTAGACGCTATAGATAGCTGAAAATCGTCGATATAGGATGGCTAAAGCCCCCGAAAATCCGGTCCGGCTATAACCTTCCTAATATAAATTAGGAATAGGATAGGGGAAACCGGAGAGCCTTATAGAACCCCTATATTTAGGGGGGTAGGCTGCTAAACCTGCCCCTCGAAAGCTAGTTAGATACGCCTATTTTCTATAAAAGAGGCTACCTATTTAACAAGGTTCGGGGGTAGTTAGAGGTCTTAAAGGGTCCTAAGTAGCTAGGGATAGGCGATATAATCGAAGGCTCCTTTAATAACTAAAACTAGCGTAGAGATTATAAGATTTTAGCGTGATTTACGCTGTTTTTCGATATAGTGGAGGAGGAGAAGGGCTATATCGATAGCAGAGCGTTGTTTTCTACCCCCTATTTAACTAGGGTATAGAACGTCGTTGCCGGTATTAGCTATAAAGCTAAGCCTAGCAGCCATATCCCTTTCGAGTACTTTACCTAGGCAGTTTAGAAGGACTATAATCCTATAAGACTTAGGATCTGAATAGTCCTTCTTCCCTGGCTTCGGTAGAATAACCCCGAGGGCGTCTTTCAAGCAGGTAGGGTGGTGCCCTACGGAAAAGAGTGCTGAGTAGGCCTATAAAAAGGACCCGGGAATAGCCTTATAGGCCGGTTGGATCGGCTTTAAACCTATCCTGTTAGGTCCAGGGGCTTTCCCTTTAGCGGCTTCAAAATTCGCGCGTTGTAGCTCTGTAGCCTATAGGCTATGCCACTTCCACGATCTTCTAAGGCCTATACTGCGTGATATTTCTTTACTTAATATAGCTAGTAGTCGTAGATATTTATATAGTGTAGGCGCGTTATTAACATAATAATCTGTTAATTAACTAACCGAATAGTTTAGTTATTATCGTATAGAGTCCTTACTTCCAGATTATTAAATTCTACTCTGTGACGGCTTATTAAAAGGTATTCACGTATTAAGGCCGAAAATATAGTTTATTCGAACGAAGGAAGAAAAGAAGGAAAGGAAAAGCTTGCGCGGTGTGTAGGCGGCTAAGTATAGGTTAGATCATATAGGCCTTGCTAGGAGGTCCGTGCTTCTTAGTCCCGGCTATTACCGGGGACTATTTTACGGGCTATAGCCCGTAATATACTCCCCCCGGGGGGGCGGCGAGGTCGCGGTCGTGTTATAGTCGCGCGGTTATAACCTTGTATTACCCTGGCCTCGCTGCGTGTAATCTAAAAATAGCCTCCTTTATTTACTTTTATTAAAGGCGCTTAAAGAGAGGCATTCTGTAGTAGCCAATGTCCTTTTAGGACTAAAATAGCATAAAGGAGCTCTTATATAGCGGTGTCCTCGCGAGGTCTTCGCCGGTATACGTGCTCGGTATAAGCGATATACCGACTCTATATATAACCGGGAGTTGTTCCTTCCACCCTAATAGCGTAGGAAGGGTAGTAAAATAAACCTCCTACTATTTCTTATTTTTACTATTTTCTTCCTTTTCTATAGCTTTTATTTTGTCTATTGCTTTTTAATTAGTTTTTATATCGTCAATAGCCCCGAGATACCTCGCCGGTCCCGTAGTAGTATAACTAATATTGCCGAGTAATAGCTTATTCTTTAAGGCGCCTATATCCTCGTCGCCGTGAGTTAGCACGCCCCTCGCTTATAGTTTAGTGCCGTAGCTAACTTATTAGTAGATATCTAACTTTAAGTCCCCTAGTAAGCGCCCTTATAAGGGTAGTAGTGATAACGATATAGGTTTAGCCTATATTACTATATACTATAGGGTCGGCCAGAACTAATAGGGAGTAGACTCTAACCCCCCCTCCTAAGAAGCGCCGAGCTCCTAAAAACCCGCCCAGCCCTTACCGCCTCGCTCTCTACGCGTAGTACGCTACCCGGTAGTATAAACAGGAATATACTATTGAGTATTATTACTAGTTAGGCCCTAGTGCCGCTTATACCGACGCTAACTATTACGAGTACTTCTACTATACTTATAAATACTCTAAGGTAAGTATACCGGTTATATATAAAGTAACCGCGACTAATAAGCGATATAACTCCTTTTCACCGCCTATAACGCCGCTAACGCCTTATAGATACCGCTTATACTATAAATAAAGACTCTAATAATAAGGATATAAGTTTATATCTACCCTTCGCTTAATAGCCTTAATACTAATTCTTTCCTATAGAATCGCGGTTAGTCCTAGAATACTTATAGCCGTTTTTAGGTCGCTCCTAGCCTAGCTAAGTTAAGTAAAAACGTCGCTAGTCCTTTATAGTCCCCCACTTTTACCGTCGCCGCCGCTCCTATCCCCGCTCTTACTCCAATCATTACTCCCGTTTCCGTTACCGCCCCGCCTACTATTATCGCCCCGCTATCCGCCGCTACCTAGCCCTTTACTACTAAGTTTCAGGTAAGTATAGTATAGGCTCTTAACGATATCGTTACCTTTGTACGTAGTATAGATAAAACGCTTAAGGACGTGTTATAAGGGCTATCGGACTATAATACTACCCTCTTCCTTATATAGGCAGAGGTTTATAGTATCTCTAATAGCGCTAAGCGCGTATACCGGTATTTCGCCGAGTTATACCTTATTCCGGCTTATAGTACACCGGAGGTAGCCCCTAAGGCTATACATGCTTCGGCTCCTCCCTAGGAGGTTATTACTCCTTTTATTATTAATAGCGAGGAGGGCGTAGCTACCTCGGCGGCTTACTTTAAGCCGATAAAGGAGTTATAGGTAAATACCGCTACGGGCAGTATAGCCTTATAAGAGGAGGAGTTAGAGGAGGGGAGGTTATAGAGTAATAGGTCTTTTCGGCTACTTAGGTTATTTTCATCGTTTTTAGTGTTTGAGGTCTTTACTATTTTTTACTTAGTTTCTTATTACTTATATATTAAATAGGGTAAGGGTATAACCCTAACATAATCTCGCTTTCGATTCTTATCCTACTCGCTATTATATTAGCCTTCTTTCACGCTTATATCTTTTTCGTATATTATTATAAAAGCATATTATTCGACTATACCGGGCTATACTTTTTCTCGAATTCGTCGAGCGCTTATATCTCCCGTATACTCTTAAGCGGTTCTTATATTAGTTCTATATAGCCCTCCTATTATACTAATACCTCGCGGACCTTGCCGCGACCTCGCTTTCGGGTATAGGTATAAAGGACTTCCTCTACTACCTATTCCTTCTCTTTATTTAGCCCTTCCCGGATAAATAGCGGCTAAGAGTCTATTATCGCTTACCCTAGTAGGGGGTTATAATCGGCTCGCCGTAAAAGATCTACGTAAAAGCGGTTATAGATCTATAAGGGGACATTTAGCTTTACGATATATAAGTTAATAACCTTCGTGATTTTATACTTATAGTAAAGCTAGGTAAGTTTCTTTAATAGCCGTAGCGAGGAGTAATTAGCGATATCCTACTATATAAGGTCGTCCTTTTCGAACCTCTTAGTAGGATAATATTAATAGTTCGCCGACTCCTTTTAGTATAGTTATATAATAGCTATCACGGCTTAGGCGAACTAAGTAGCTTCCTAAAAGCAATCTAGTAGGTCCTAGATAGAAGTCTCGCGCTTATCGGTCGGCGTAGTCTTATTAACTTAAAGAGAATCCACGTAGTACCCGTGTTATAGGATGAATGGGCTTATTTAGATCGTTAAGTTTACCCGGTTATTTAAGGCTAGTTACGCTACCGGTAATGGTATATTCTAATCGTCTCAGGCATAATAGATATACGCCTATAAGTAGGCTTAAACCGCCTAGTTAATACGTTTAGGACCTTTATCCGTCTAAGGGTAATATATGGTGCTAAGTTATTATTTAATACCCGCGAGTTTATAGAAGTATTACTAAAAGCGGCTAGTCTAGTTTAACCCTTTATCGCTAATAATAGACTTTGGTATTCAGTCGAACCTATAATAGTATAATAACAACCGTTTAGTACAGGCTTTAGTATCTATAATATCTATCGCTTTAAGTGTTACCGATTTTAAGAGTCAGTTAATAATTATCTATAAGTATTTATACTTTCCTTCGCGGGTAGGTAATAGGTCCGTTATAAAGTCTATTATGATATCGTAGAAGGTTCGCTCTAGTACAAGGAGTAAGTGTAGTAATCCTCTTTTTATACCCCTTCATATATAGCTAGCTCGGTATATATCGTAATTCCGTATAAACCTTCAAACATTATAATTTATACCGGGCTAAAAGAATTAACGGGCGATTAGGGTAATAATATTATCTTTATCTAAATGTTTACTAATTACTAAGTCGTGGATCGCTTCTATAAGGCGGCCTTATAACGGGTAACTTACTGCGTCTTCGCTATCTCCTAGTATTTATATCCGGTCTTAAAATATTAGCCGTCCCTAATCTCTTTTATACTCCGCGATCTATACTTTAGGCTTTAGCTCGGGGGAAAAGCTCCTCTCTCCCGTTACTATTATAGTAAGGGCATCTTAATAATACTTATTCGTAGCCCTAGCCTTATTCTATAATCGCTAAAGGTTAGGGTTTACTTTAAAGATTATAGCTAGCTTTAGTAGTATTACTCTTACTAGGTATACCGGGGAGAGATAGCTATATCGGGGATTATCTAGATATACCTCCTTTACTCCTCGATATCGGAAGAGTTCTTAAGTATATTTTACTCCTAATATAAAAGTATATCGGCTATAACGTTATTAGCCTTTCTGCGGTACTTTAATATAAAGTTATATTAGGTAAGCTCCGCTATCTAATAACTCTAGTATTCGGTTAGGGCCCTTTTAGTTATAAAGTATTCGAGTACTTTATAATCGGAGTAAATCTAGAATTAACCGCTATTTACTAGCTTAGCTTTCTAAATCTATAGGTAGTCAATAATCGCTAGTATCTCTTTACTATAAATTAGATAGTTATGCTTAACGGAGTTAAGTTAACGCGAGTAATACACGATAACGTACTTATATCCTTATTCGTTTTCCTATATAAATATACTACCTAGCGTAAACCCTACATAATCTGTTTTTAGCTAAGTCTTCTTTCCGGGTTACTATTATTATAGGTAAGACTTTTCCTAAAACCTTTACTTTAGCTCCTTAAAGGCTACATCTTAAAGAAGGCCCTAGTAGAATAAGGCGTTTTTCTTTATTAGGGCTATAAGTAGCGCTATAATAGCTATAAAGTCGCGGATAAATATCCTATAGAAGTTAGCGAACTCTAGGAAACTTCGTACCCTAATCGTAAAGACTAGGGCCTCCTATTCTATAATAGCCTTAAGTTTCTCGGGGTTATAAGATACCCCTTTTTCCGCCATAATAGTACACCCTAGGTATTTAACCGTCTTAACGCTAAACTCGTACTTTTTCGGGTTAAGGTTTAGCCTAACGTTTATAAAGGCGCGGAGTACTCGCCGTACTTTCTCCTCGTAGTCCTTATAAGATCCGTCTAAGTAGATTAGGATATCGTCTATATACGTAAAGACGAAATGGTTAAGGAACTCCTATAGAGAGAAGTGAATATATTACTAGAATATCGCGGGCGTGCTAGTTAGCCTAAAAGAGTATAGTAGCTACTCAAATAGTCTAAACCGTGTATAGAATATAGTTTTATACTTATACCCGGGTACTATACGTATCTTATAAAAGGCGGTGATATTATCTAACTTAGTAAACTATTTCGTCTTAGCTAGGTTATGTAGTATCTGTATAATTAAGGGGAGTAGCTAATAATCTTACTAGGTAATCGTATTTAGGGCGTGGTAATTATAGTATAATTAGAGGCCGCCTTCTAGCTTTCTTACGAATAGTATAGGCGCGGCGGTAACCGAGCTACTTATATGAATAAACCCTTTATCTATTAGATCCGTTATTATTTTCCGTAATATAAGGAGCTCTTCGCGC
The DNA here is from genome assembly GCF_003711515.1 of Sodiomyces alkalinus F11. Classification (NCBI taxonomy): domain Eukaryota; kingdom Fungi; phylum Ascomycota; class Sordariomycetes; order Glomerellales; family Plectosphaerellaceae; genus Sodiomyces; species Sodiomyces alkalinus. The sequence continues at coordinate 437,254 of NW_021167092.1, forward strand.
GATATATTATGAAGTAAGCCCTATAGTAAGGCTTATTCGTTACTATTACTATTCTTTTATACGTAGACCTTATAGTTTGTGCTAGGGTAGTATGGAGGTAAGCGTATAAAGTATAAAGACGCGAATAAATCGCCGAACTCTTATATTATACTCTTAGGGACGTATTCCCGCGGGTTTACTAGTTCCTTTATACTTAAAGCCTTTTCGATATCCTTTAACGATATAGCCCGTAGACCCTGTTCCTATATCTTTCCTCTTTAGTACTATATTTATCGGTATAGTCCTATAAATACGGACCCTATTACTAGTACTACGGTATAGATCTTTTATATTACTTTTAGCTCTTCCTCGCCCTAAAGTCGGATATCGATATTAGGTACTCCGTGGCGGAGCCTTTATTCCTTAGCGTAAAGGACTATATCGTTATATTCTATCTATAAAAGCCGAAGGAAAAGATCCTAGTCTAGACCTAGTATTATATACACGAAAACGCGCTCGGTATACCGTTATATATCTAGTGTGAAGACTACAATACCGGCGTTATTAGCGGGTTTAGTCTTATCTAAGAAGCCTTTTAATAATCTTTTCTTCTTATCAACTAATAATAAGCGTATTGTTCTAGTAAACTTCTTATTTATAACGATATAATGGTAATAACCCGTATCTATAAAAGCAGTTATTAGATAAGGAGGCTAACGCCTACCTCCTTCCTAACCCTACGCCTCCTAATATCCGTAAATATAAAGCTCTTATCGTTAACCCTAATACGACGGAGGAGGCTATAGCTACTTTGTTTTCTACTATTCACGCTACTCCGTCTTCCACTATCACGCTAAAAGGCGATAAGGCTACTAATACCTTAGGCTAAGACCTTATCACGGCCGTTACCACTACCCTTTCCGCTATTACTATTATTACTATAGCCGCCGGTAAGAAGAAGACGACCGCTTATAAGAAGGCTACGGCCGTAACTAAGGAATTAACGACTAAGACACCTATATCTAGTAACGACCTCTGTGAAAAAGAACGTATACGCTACCTATAAAATCGCCGCGTATACTGCGAGGAAAAAGCCCACTATAAAGCGTAGTAGAAGGAGTTTAATAAGGTACGCTCGTATATTAAAGGGACCGTTTACACCACGTTACGTAACCTCCTTATATAGCTATAGGATAATAACGTAAATGACCTATATACCTAGATTCCTCTCCTCCAAGCGTATATAGGACCGACTCTTCTCGACCTTTATAAGAAAGCCCTAATCCTATATTGATAATACACTATGCCTATAAAGGCTATACCTAAGAATATAGATACGTGGGTTATAACCTAGAAAGTAGCGATAATATATATAATATATATTTAGGCGTTTTAGAGCTATTAAGGGTGGGCCATTAGGCAGAAGACGCGTTAAAAGCTATTAGACCCATCGCCTAGTAACAGAGTAATAACTACCTAGTAAATAACTATAATAAGATTACGGAAAATAAGCTAACGATTAACGACTTCGTAAAGGCTTTAAGGGCGGTTCTTAATAATATAAAGAGCTTATAATCCGCCGGTATAAAGCCTAGAATCGGGAGAGGCACCTTTAATAACCTCAGGAACCTCCCCAATACTAAGGATACTACTACTACTAATAATGAAGATAATAAGAAGCGTCCTCGTAGCGATACGTCTACAAGGGCTATCCCTCCCGTAATAAGGAGGTCCGTTTTATCCGATCTTCCTGTATCTAGATTTTCATCCATCTATCTACCGACGGATTAATAATCAAAAATCATTATCTTGACTTTCCAGTGCTAGAACGTCCCTGCATAGTTATATTAGGGGTGGCGATACCCTTATACCCGACCGTTCTAAGCCACCGTAAAAGGCCCTAAACCGAAGTCTAGAGCAGGGCCTAGGTTTATAGGACCTAGCCACTAGAATCGGCACCTTTAGCCCTATTGGGATAGTAGGGAAGCCTCGGCGGTAAGGGGCTCTAAACGCGTTTTACGATATAATAGTTATTTCTATACTCTCTACTAAAGGATAGAAGTACTGCCTACAATAGGGGCTCTATATAGCCAGCCAGCGGCTAAAGGTCTATAAATATAGACCTATAACCCTTAGAACCCAGTGCTCTAACTACTGGAAATTTGGATATACCCGGGGGACCTATAAAGGCCTAGTTACCTGCCCTATCTATGCGGTTAAAGGCTATAATGAAGAATACCACTACTATAACGAGTATAAAAAATACGGAGACTACGAGTATAAGACCTATAAGTGCTATATCTACGAGGGTGATTACCTCCCTTTTAGTATTGACTACGAGGTCCTTTAAGCTATAAAACCCTAAATGCCATAAATAAAGGGTCGTTTAGTCCTAAAGATATCCGGTTTATTTAATATAATATCGATAAACAGGCCCCGACGTGAAAGGCTATTCTAGAATAGACTTTAGAAGCTTCGGCTAATATAGTCCTTATTCAGGAACTAGCCTATGTCTCGAAACCAGAAGGGTGGTTTATTCGGAACTACCCTGCTTTCTATACCGTTATACCTATATCCTAAAAAACCCAGTTTTTCCCTATTAAGCCTAGGGTCCCTACTTATATACGAAAGGGCTCTAGTATCGAATTTTCACACCACGATGACCTTTTAGATAATATAGACGCGCAGATTATAGAGGTTTATTATCTATAGACCTTTTATATTCTACACGTCTATAATCAGATAAAACAGGACCCCGAAATAACAGGCCGAGGGCGGCCCCCTAGCCCTACCCCTTCTACCTGTTCCACTTCCACTTCCACTTCTTCTTCTTCTTTCCCCTCCTTTTTAGGCCCTAGAAGCCGGCCCTGGACCAAGGATCGAGTGCTATAGGACCTATAAGTCCCTAAGCCTACCCTTATTATCCGGGACTTTAATAGAAACCACTAATAATAGAACGGGGCTGCTACTAACCAGGTTTCTATTAAGGCCTAGGCCCTAGTAGACTAGTTAGATAGCCTCGGAGCTACCTATTTAGTGGACTCTAAAGAAGTGAACCTGAACGGGGGGACCTTTTTTAGGTCTAATCGTTGCTAAGAGTCGGTTATAGACCTAGCCTTTTACACGCCCGGCTTTAATTATCTCCGCTTTAATAAATAGGAATATATCGAAAACACTACCTCTTTACACCGCGCTATCCTCCTCTCGGCTACTATCTTAGGTTCTAAAGGTCCTATAAATAGGTCCCTTCCGCCGGCTTATAACTATAAGCTAGCAGATTAGAACCTTTTTACTCGGACCCTAAAAAGCCTAGAGCCTAGTCTCGACCAGTATTTTTAACAGGCTATTAACGCCTCGGACTAGGATTCTTTAGGCCGCTACCTTTCGGATACTATTACCCTAGCGCTTAAGGCTTTAGTGCCTAAGTTACGGGTAGTAGTGTGTTTAAAGCCATGCTGGACTAAAGAGCTAAAAGCCCTGCGAAAGTTAGCTAGCAGGGCCTTTAGCGTTTTTCGAAAAGTAAAAAAGGGGGCCTCGGCTACCCAGGCGCCGTTAGAAGCCTCCTGGAAAGAAGCTCGAAAGGCCTACTATAGGGCAGTAAAAACAGTATAAAACGACCACTAGGAGGCCTTCCCAGCCTACGCCGAAGGCCCCGATATTTTTAAAGCCTATAACTATACGAAGAGCGGCCTTAAAGCAAAAATTCCACCGATTTAACCACCCACGAAGCAGAAGGCCTACGCCTTCGAAGATAAATATAACGCCCTACTTTAAACCCTTTTTCTAGCACCCTCTACTACCGCCACCGAAGCCCCCGAAGCCCCTGTATTTATAGGCCCTTCGGGAGGCCTAGACCCCGCTACCCCTCTAACAGTCCCTAGAGCCTAACTATATCACGTAGTAAGGGCCTTAGAAGACCGTGGGAGTGGCCTAGCCTATAGGCTATAGAGCTATAACGCGCGAGTTTTAGAGCCGCTAAAAGGATAGCCTCTGGACCTAATAGAAGAGGCCTAAAACCGATCTAACAGGCCTATAAGGCTATTCCCGGGTCCTTTTTACAGGCCTACTTAGTACTCTTGTCCGCAGGGCACCACCCTAGCTACTAAAAAGAAGCCCTCGGGGGTATTCTACCAAAGCCAGGGAAGAAGGACTATTTAGATCCTAAATCTTACAGGATTATAGCCCTTCTAAACTACCTAGGTTAAGTACTCGAACGGGTTATAGCCGCTAGGCTTAGCTTTATAGCTAATACCCACGACGACCTTCTACACCCTAGTTAAATAGGAGGTAGAAAGTAACGCTCTGCTATCAATATAGCCCTTCTCCTCCTCCACTATATTAAAAAACAGCGTAAATCACGCTAAAATCCTATGATTTCTACGTTATTTTTGGATATTAAAGGAGCCTTCGATCCCGTCGCCCGTCCCCAGCTACTTAGGACTCTTTAAGACCTCTAACTACCCCTGAACCTAGTTAAATAGCTAGCCTCTCCTACAGAAAATAGGCGTATCTAACTAGCCTTTAAGGGTCAGATCTAGCAGCCTACCCCTCTAAATATAGGAGTTATATAAGGCTCTCCGGTTTCCCCTATCCAATTCCTTATGTATATTGGAAGGTTATCGCGGGGCCGGACTTTCGGGGGCTTTAGCTATCCTATATCGACGATTTTCAGCTATCTATGGCGTCTACGTCGACTAGGAAAAACTATAAAACCCTAGAAAAAGCCGTAGCCTCCCTTTTCGACGTAGTAAAAGTTAACTAAGTCCTTTTCGACCACCGAAAACCAGAGCTTATTCACTTCCATCGAAGACGCTCTATAGAAGACACTCTACTCACTATAGGGGGGCACCTAGTTAATCCCGCGCTAGGTGCTATTAGGTGGTTAGGGGTCTAGTTCGATCCTAAGCTATCCTTTAAACCCTATATCGAAAAACGCCTAACCTCAGCTTTAGGGGCCCTAAACAGGCTATACAGGCTAGCTAGTTTATAGAGGGGCCTTTTCTTTAAGGCTCTACGGTAGCTATATATAGCCTATATAGCTTCCTTAGCTAACTTTGGCTCGTAGCTTTAGTAGGACCCTAAATCACCGAAAAAACACTTAGTGGACCGCCTAGAACGCCTAAAGTACGGCGCTTTAGTCAGGGCACTAGGAGCTTTTAGGGGGGGCCCCCTACGGCCTCTAGAACTCGAAGCAGTAGTTTCCCCGGTAGCGGTTCGGTTAACTAGGTCTAATAGGCTATATGCCTTTTGCACCTTAAGGTTCCTACCGAGCCACCCTATTAAATACCAGCTCTTTACTAGCGTTTAAAGGTAGCCAGGGGCCAAAAACTATAAAAACCTCGCTCTTCTTTAGAATCTATAGTCTACTATATAGCTATATAGGCTAGGTCTAGAAATAGTGGCTTTAGTAGGTTAGTCTTAGGATATCGAGGGTCCTTCGGCTAGGTAGGAGGCCCCCTGGGCCTCGGAACCTATAGCGGACCTAAGACCCTTTTCCCCCCTTAAAGACCGGCCTGGCCCTGGCCTAGATACCCTCGATGAGAAAATAGCCTACCTCGAAGCTCTCGCTAAAATATAATAAGGCCTAGGGGAATAGGCTACTGTTTTTTATACCGACGGCTCTCTAGGCCACCCTACCAGGCCCCCTAAAGGGCCTTTATAGGCTACAGCCGCTATAATATAGTGGACTAGTACTAGAAGGCCCTGTAAAGCTATAGGCTTTAACCTAGGGACCGCTGCCGAAATCGCGGACGCTAAATTATACGCTATTCTTCAGGCCCTTTACGCTGCCCTTGAGTAGACGCCCACGCCCTTAGAGTGCTATATTTTTAGCGATTCACAGGCGGCTATCCTAAAGCTTTAGCGCCCCTTATAGTAGGCTATAAAAGCTAAATCCCTTATCTCTCGCCTTAAATAGCTAGGCACCTCGGTTTCTATCTAGTAGTGTCACTCGTATATAGGGATAGAAGGGAACGAACTAGCGGATAAGGTGGCTAAAAGGGCGTTAAACCCCGAAAAAGCTACTAAATCCGTTAGCTTAGTTACCCTTAGCTACCTAAAATGCCGGGTAAATAAAGCCCTTATTTAAGACTAGAAAACCCTATAGAATCACGAAGAGGAGGAGGAGAAAAGAGGTAAATCGGTTCGATTAGGCCGACTATATAGGCGACTAGTCCGCGATAACCTCCGTTTGTCCCGAAAACCACTACTAATATAAGGCCCTAGGTGGGTAAAATCGGCTTTTACGTAGTTAAAAACCCGCTTCGGATACCTGAAAACGCACTAAAAAAGGGCCTAAAACTGCGCTAAGGATTACTATTCCTCTCCCGGCTCCCCTATATAGGATATAGTATACCTTATTCTTTCCTGCCCTTTTTATAAAGAAGAACGAAAAGCCCTGCGGAAAGCCCTAGCAGGCCTACCGCTATCTCTACCGCTATTATTTAGTACTAAAAGAGGAATACAGGCCTTACAGGCCTACCTTTTAGCTACTACAATAGCCTTAGCAGAGTGGTATAAGGCATAAACCACGATTCCTGCGGTCTAGTTATCTTGCTTTGCTTTTTTATCTATTAGAATTTATAAGGCAGATTATTACGGAGGATTTCCTTTATTTAGTACGCTCTATTTTACTATACCTAGCTTCTAATAGCCTTTAGCCCTTAGGGTAATAGGCGCCGCGCCATAGCTTTAGCGCTGTATACGCGTAATAAATCAAAAAAGCAAGGCTCTCCGGGGTAAACGCTATAGTATAGGCCGGGCGTGGCTACTATTCTTTAGAAGGCACGGTGACATATAAGACTAATCTACCGCCCCCTCTTCTTATAAACCTCCCTCTCTTCCTCTTTCTTTTCCTCTTTTTTTCTTTTCTTCTTTTCCTCTTTTCCACTTTTCCTTTCTATAAGCTATTATTTTTAAGGCAAGTTTCGCGTAGTCGGTACGGTATAAGTACGGCCCTAAAGCACTCCTATACAGGCTCCCCCGGTGCTATTCGGCTATAATATAGGGGACCCCATAGGGTCCCGGGGTATACCGTCCTCGCGCCGCCCCTACTCTGCCCCTATAGCGCCCGCCTTAATCTAACTCTCCTACCCCCTTAGATACCTAATAATAAGACCTCCGTTACTAAAGGGGGAGCCAATTCCGGCGCCTATAAGAGCAAAGAGCCGGCTACCCCCTAGCCCTTAACTATAAGTCCCCCGCGCTATTATCGTAGTGCCCGCTCTACGCGCTTACTCTATATACTAACCCGGTATAGTCTAAGCCTACTATCCGTGTATCTCTATATACCTTATACATTATATTATTAGCCTAAGACTTCTAGGCTACGCTATATAAGAACCCCGTTAGTAAGTAATCCCGTCGTCTCTTCGCTACGCCCCCGCTACGCTACGTACCTACTCTATACCACGTTTTACTAACCTAACTTAGGAGCCGGAGCTTATTATATAAAGTATATTAATAGCAACCGTAGCACCCGAGATTACGCCCCGGTTTATCCCCGCTACGTCTCCGCTACGCCCTTACTCCGCTAAACCTCCCGTTAAATCCCCTTTTCCTACTAAGACTCCGCCCGCGCCCTTGTCGAAGCCGCCGCTAACGTCCGTAAAAAACCAATATCTTTTATAGGTTTCCCGTTCCTCTATTATACTATATATAATATATCCTCGCTACTAAATATATTGTAGAATATTCGTAAATATAAGCAGGCTATAACCCGTTAAACCCGTGCTTTTCGAGTATTGCCTACTACCCTATACTAGGCTAATAGTATTAGTATAATTGCTACGCCCGTATAGCGTTATAAATATACTCGTAATAGCGAGATATTAAAGGCTATCCTTATTTACCTTATAGGTTACCCCGCGCCTCCCCCGTATCGACCCTATTACTAATATATATCGCAGAATATCCTTATCCTATTATCAGGAGACCTTATTACATTTACTACTAAAGATAAGGGTAAGGGCGAGGATAAGGTTATCCTAGTAGATAGTAAAGTACTTAGCTCCGATAAGTCTAATAAATATATAAATAATAAGAAGGAGGAGTAAATAATTCGAGTATAGCGCGGCTATAACACGGCCGTATAGCGGCTATTAATAAACATCTTACTCGCCCTTTACTTTTCTTCTTTACAGCCGTCTTTATCTCCCCCGTATATATACCCGAGGTTTCAGCATTACGGGGGCTTTACTATACCTCCGATTCTAGTTATCGTGCTAGTAGGAAGTCCGGAAGGCGCCCGGTTTATAGGAACCACTTCGCGACCTTCCCCGTAGTCTCCTTACTCCGGAGCGCTAAAAGCTAGTCCTGTTTTATTAGTAAGCGCACGCCCGTATCGGCCCTAAGACGTTCTCGTATCTTTATTAATATATCTCGGCACTATAACGCGATATATTCCGCTATCTCCGGCCTTTATCGGCGTACTAATAACGCGATATTACTATATCTAGCATATCGTTTATAAAAAGGAAGTAATAAAGGCCTATTTTCTTTATTCGAATCTAAGTAAGGATAAAACTCTATAAGTTTATAAGGCCCTTATATTTCCTAAGCGCTACGCGGTTAAACTAAGGCGTTTACCCTATAGCTATATTATTATATTAGCGTAGCGAGGTACGCTTCTACTAGTACGCCTATTCCTTTGATAGGCATTAGGCTAGTTTCCTTTTAAGGAACTAGGACTTAACTTCCTGCTTCTAAGCCCCCTAAGACCTTAAGTAGGGCCTAACCCCTCCCCCGTGTCTTCTACGCTATATAGCCGTTTCGGCTACTTAGTATACCTAAAGTATCGCGTACTTTATTTAGGTACCCTTTACCTGTAGTATTACTCGCGCGGTTAAGGCGTTATAGTATAAGTTAAGGGGGGGGGCCCCGCCTCTATCTTTACTAACTTCGTGGCTATAGCCTAATATACGCTAGTAATAATACGTAAGTATTACGCTTATTTACTAGCTAATCCCTGTAATACTCTGCTCGGCTTCTCCCCTTTTCTTATTATCGTGTAGAAGGCTAGGACCGTGTAAAGTACGGTACTCCAGACTACTATTTAGTATAGTTTACGCGCGTCCCCAGTACGGTAGCCCTATACTAATACTATAAGCCGTATAAGGGCGTATTTCTAGGTAAGGAGTTTAGCTTTAAGTTTCCGGATATAGGAGTGGAATATAAGCTTCTAGTCGAGGATAACCCCTAGGACTTTTATCTCTATAACTTATAGCGCTGGTACGCCCTTAAGGCGTAACTAAAGTAATAGCGGGTCGCGTTTTCTTATAAAATAGAGAAGCTCGTATTTCTATAGCTCGAATTATAGTCCGTTTCTGTATAACTAGCCTTAGTAGACTTCCTACGCCTATGTAAGGTACGCCCGTAGCGAGGCTTTATTACATCTAAAGGCTATAATATTCGTGTTATCGGTAAAGCCGACTATTATAACCTATAGTATCCGGATAAGTTCCTAGTAAAGCGTCCTATTAAATAGTATACAAAGGATTAAGGAGAAGGGTAATCCTTAGGGGACTCCCGCCTAAATATCTACTTCATATACCGTATTACTATTAAAGCGTAAGTATACCGTACGCGCTATAAGGTATAACTAAGTCTATTTTATAACCTAGTCCGGGAAGCCGTACTAAGTAAGGACTTCGAGGAGTTTTTAGTATAGTACTATATTAAAAGCGCTATAGATATTCATCTTTAATTACGTTAAGGCCCCGCTACGCTCCTATATAGCGTATACTCCCTTCATAATAGCCCTAACCGCTATTATTATATTATAGTATCTTCGATTACCTATCTATCCGGTAGGGAGGAATCGGTACTCCTCCGCTACGGTTATAATTCTCCCCGCTATTATCTTCTTAAAGACTTTCCCTATAACGCTTAGGAGTAATATCGGTTATTACTCTAAGACTATTATATAAGCTTTTTTTAGTTTACCCGGTTTCTTAAGCACTATTACCTTTACGGTATAGTACTATTACGGGAAATATACGGCCGCGAGGCTTATAGAGAAAAGTTATACTAATCGTCTATAAAGTAGCTAGCTATAAGCGAGTAGAAATCCGTTTAGTAGGCTATCCTCTCCGGGTACCTTTACTTTACTATTTATTATATAACCTACTAGACCTCCTTTTCCGTGACCTCTTATATAAGTAGTATTATCTTTATCCTCGGCGCGCCGCCGATATACCTACTCTTTATAGGGTATAGTAAGGAGAAGAACTTCTCTATAAGGAGTATCGCTTTTCCGTTGTATATTATCGTGACCGGTCCGCCCGCGCCGTATTATAAGGGCGGGATAGATAAGAGGTCTAGGGGTAAATAGCTTACTATCCGGGCCTAGCGTTATAGTATTTAGAGGCCTTTCTAGTCTACTACTATTATATTAATAGCGTTAGGCTAGCTTTTCCGCTTTTTTAGCCTAACTAGTATATCACGATATTTCTCTACCTCCTTAAGATAGGCCTACCTATTACGCGACCTCCGCCTATAATAACGCTATATAAGCCTTATTACCTCCCTATTCGCCTTTACTATTTCCTATATCCACTATAACGGTCTATCGCGGAAAGCGGTTAATTCGTATTATAGCGCTATAATATCCGCGATATTAGTAAGGTCTTATAGTATCTAGCTTATAGCCTAATCGACTACTTCCAGGGTAAGGGGTTTTCTCCGTAGTCTAGCCTTTAAGCCCTTTTTTAGGCCGTTTCGTAGTTAAGCTTCCTTTACCTTTACCCTTTACTAATAGTATATTAGTATAGCTACTCCGTATCGATATTAATTACTTAGGTTATATAGTCTAAGCCTATTAGGTCTAGATTATACCTTTAGTATATATAGGTTAAGTCCGCTAAAACCTAGGTAAGGTTAAGCGTACTATATTATCGATTAGTACTAGCTAAGGTCCTAGTAATGTATCCTTTTAGGGTTATAAGGTCAAGTTATTACCGGTATACGAGCGTAATAAGATCCTCCGATTATCTTTTATATGTATCGTGTTTAGCCTAAAAAGGACTTTTTACGTTAAAGTCTCCTATTAGGATAATACGTTACCGCTCCGGTTTCGCTATAAGGCCGTATATCGGGGTCTCCTACTCTCCTCCCTTATAGTATAGCGAGTAGATTACCTATATACTTATCTGCTACTATTATATCCTAACTCTTAGTATAGCCTAAGCTTAATCCTCGCCCGTATCCTACGTAAATATAGCGGCCTTATACCGTTTACATATATAGAGCAGGGCACGCCTACTCCCCTATACTATTCTATAACTATATCCCCTTAGGTAAATCAGGTTCTTCCTTTTATCTAACCCGGGCTTTATCACCGCTATTACGTTATACCTGCTACGGTTATAAAGCGCTTACTATAATTTATCCCGCTATCCTCCTATATTCTACTAAACGATTCTAATTATTTATTTTAGGCGGCTATACTAGGCTCGCTTCGCTTTATAGTTATATCTTAGGTATATCCCCGGGGTAAGGGGTAAGGCTTTATAGGGGCCAGAAAGAGGTAATATTACGGGCGAGGAACCTTATAATTGGGCTATTATCTTAAATAGGTGTAAGAAGGGTAGTATATAATCTAAGGAGGCTCTTCCGCGACCTTAAGGGATATCCCTTCTATTTTATTCTTTTCTCGGGCGGCTCGGAGATTATTATTATTTCCTATAATACCGCGAAAACGCTACGCTCCCGCTCCGCCCTATATTTCTCCAGTTAGCTAAGGTCGAATCCCTTTACTCTATCAATATATATCTCCTTAGTCTACGCCTTTTCCTTTACTTTATTTAGGCACTTATTATCGAATACCGTATACAGCCCCTAATAGGAGGTATAGGCGCCGTTTCTTTAGGTCCGTCTTAGCTTTATATACCATAAAGCCCCCTTAGTATACCGACTCCGCGCCGCTATAATACCCGTATAGCGCTTTTATAGCTTAGTATTAGCCTACTTTATATCCGAAGTTAAGACACTTAAAGTACCGTTATAAGGAGATCCCGAGGTTATAGGGTTCGCTATTATAGTATTTATAGTTAAAGAAAACTCCCTCCTTTATTAATCGCTCTATATACTTAGAGCGGGCGACCTTAATAATTAGTAACGCTATCCGCGCTACGTTATTCCAGGGTTTCTTAGCCTTAATCCGGGTAATCACTATATTATTCTATAGTCGAAGTTCTTATAGCGCCGTATTAGGGTCACTAGCTAATAGCTATGCTATCGGTAGTTCTTTTATTATAACTTAGTGTATTTTCTCCTATATTATAGCTCCTATACCGAATACGCCTTTAACCTAGTTATTCGCGTTCACTATCTATTACTTATTCCTATACTTAAACGTAATAATTATATCGCTGCTTAGGAGTTATTGCCAGGCTATATATTTACGCGGCGGGTAACTTAATTAACCGCCTTAGTAATCTCTTATAGGGTTCGGCTTCTAAGGTTAGTCTTAGTATCTCCGTATTAGACGATTGAATCTCGGGCGTATCGGGTAGGTATAACTTTCGCCGATACTATCTTAATACATTAACGCTATATGGGCGTGCTCCTTACTACCTAAGCGTAGGTCTTAGGTCCTATTACCCCGAGTAATTCCTTTAGTATACCCTTAATCGCTTATTAAATTATATTAGTAAGCCCTTTAGTTATAAAGGGAGGTATATCGCTACCGGGTTATTAGCGTAGCGGCTTCCCTATAATAGTTTTATACTATTATATTTAAAGGATTTTCTATACAAGCTTTAGCGCCTTATTAGCGCTTACCCTGTTAGCTAGTAGTCCGGACCATTAGGTACGTAGTTTATATAGTACGCTTTCGGTACGCCCGCTCGGTGTTTAGGATTTTAGGGGCCCCCCCGAGGCTATACGCCCCGGGTTAGTGCTAGTCGTCGTATTCTAAGCGCTCTGTAGTAGTATGCTAGTATTGCGTTCGGTTAGCCCTATAGGCCGCCCTCTAGTATATAACCCACCACGCCCTTTACGGTCTCGCTACGATATCGGTCCCCGGTACTTATAAGGGCGTAGAATTCGAATCCGATATCAGAATTAATTTTATCGATAATACGGCACCTTAGGGTCACTTTTAGCTTGACGATCGCTTTTTACCTTTACTCGTAACTATAATAATAATAGAGGAAGCACCTATATCGAACTTTAACGCCTCCGGAAGGGGGCGATTAGGCCTTTACCCCACGGAAGAAAGGAAGATAGCGCGTCCTCGTATAATAACACGATTAAGATTATAAGAATAAGGAGTATTCATATCTATTAACTAAGCTAAAGTAGTAATATACCACGTAATCCAAGACTTAGGATGGTTAATCTACGTCTTTAACAATTAGGGCCATTTTACGGCTATTAGAATACCCACTAAAACTTTATCTTTATCCCTCTACGTAGGCACCTATAAGGCTCTAATCCTTGGGTATAGAGATATTAAGCTATGCGTGTAATCCCTATCCGGTATAAAGAGGCTATTACGCCTACACGATACCGTATACTATAAGGAGTTTATCACTAATAGTCTCGGAACGCTAGCTACGCCTATAAGGCTACTCTTAGAATACTATAAATAACACTATTATTAGCTCTACTAATAACCGGCCTATCTATAAGCGACTAGATATTCACGGCCAGTATATAATTAAGCGCCCGGAGGCTAAGACCACCGCTACCGCGTTTACGGTTTTGGCTTAGCACCTACACGATAACCCATAAGGAAATCATAATAACCGCGGTAACTATAGAAAACTATAATATAAAGGTATTATCAACGCCTCGGCTATTATAGCACTAATGCCCTCGTAAAGATCGTTAATGCTACTTAGGGGGTAAGAATAAAGGGACAGCGCACCGCCGAGTATAACGCATATAGATAATCGTAAATACCTAGGGACATTAGGCGGATACTATCCCTCTACCTATTAAAGCCCGGAGAGGCCCTAGCTATTAGTTTTCACGATCTTAAAGAGTCGGAATCGTTAGCGAACGGTCTATATAAATCTATTATATTCGTTATAAATGTATTTCTAGCTTATATGTAGAATTACTACCTGCAGAAAAAAGACTAAGGCTTTATTCTTTATACGTTAAAAGACGTCTTTACTCTGCTTAAGACCTGATTCGACATTAGGCCACGTATTCTAAGAGCCGATTCCGAGATATTTTAGTACCTAGAAGTTGTTACTTTCCTCGCTGCCAAGGGGGTAAAAGGCTAGCCGTCGGCACTATATTTATAGGATTAAAACAGCGTTATGGAACAGATTAAAGGCATCGTTAAAAGCAGGGTAAGGGCTATAAGAATAAAAGCCAATCTGCCTATATCTATCTAGCCTAACATCTTCAAGACCGCTATATATCTATATAATAGAACCCCACGATATATTAACGAGTAGAAGATATTATATAAAGGCCTACGCGGCCGTTAACCTAACCTCGCGCAACTATAAGTATACGGCTATAAAGTCTTTATGAAAACGCGTAATACCTAAGCTAAAAGGTACCGCCTATAAAGACTAAAACCGAAGGTATAGATCGGTTACTATATCGGAGACCTCTTCTTAAATAGCTTCCGCGTATAGCTTTTATACCTAATAGCTATCGTTACTATAAGAGACGTGATCTTTAACAAAGATAGAACCTTTAACGGTAAGATTAAAACGCTATAAGCTATAGCTTTAGCCGAGGAAATTAGGGAACGCCTATACTCTATCCGTATTATCTAATCTAATAATAGAATAACGACCGCGAGGAGGCTATTATTAAGGGGCATAGCCGTAAGCGTATTAGATCTTGAGTTAGAAGACTTTAACGCTACCGCTATTACTACAGGTAAAGGCAAGGCTATCGCTATTACTATAAGAGAGGCTACCGCTATTCCTATAGATACCGCTATGACTATAGATACTCCACGATTCACTATTACGAGATTTAAACCGTTTCCCACGCGTTTAATATCTCTAGAAGATCCTGCGCGGGCGTTCCTTATAGCGTTAGCGGTGGTTCGGGGCGTAAAGGTAGAAGAAGATAATAACCACTAACGGGCAGCTATAGATACCCTTAGGGGGTGCTTATTGGCCGTATACCCATTAGCCGCACGCGTATTTATTATAAGAACCATTATAAGCCTCTACACGACTAAGAAGGTGCAGAATAATAATACCTCGAAGGCGTTCACACACACACACACACACTACTAGCAGAATCACCTCCTTCCTTTAACTCACGTACGCCCCCCCACTATTACTAGTGCAGGTAGGGATAATACACCAAAAACCTTAATAGCCGCCCTACTCCTAGGAACGACCCTGGCCTTTGAGCTTAGTGTAAACCGGCGTAACGCGGCCAAAAAGAACGATACGGGTATTATTAGATAGCTAACTCCCCGCTCTACCTAGTAGCACTAGGTATAACTAGGCGGGCGTGGCGCGCTACCCTGCGGGAGCCTTAGAAAGACTCCTATAATACTACCTATACCTTATAACCACCCTTCCGAAAATCTCTCTCCTCGGACCTATAATACCTAAACGGAAGGCCTAAGCGCCTCCCCCGGTAGCTAATAGGGCCCTAACCTAGACTAAAGCCTAGTATAGAGGCACTATTACTACCCTGATAGATATATTAGGAGTAGCCCCGAAAGAAATAACGCTAAATCCTTTACCGTATATACCCGAAAGTAACTATAATACACTATAGAAGATCTTGTTTAATCCCTATAGCAGAAAGCCTCCGCTATCGATATCCTAATCCAGGCCGTTAAATAGGGTATATCTAAAGCTAGGGACACACTAGGAGCTAATACCGCCCTAGTAAGCTAGCTCGGTAATGAATTTATCGGCCAAATCAAGATAAGGGTGCTGGCTTTAGTAGCCGGTATAGACCCGCCTAGAGCGCCGGGAGGCAAAGACTCCTAACCCTGACCGAAGAGTATAGTACCGCCCGGTAAGATTAATCCTAGCCTACCGCCCGCTAAAGTACCCCCCGCAAAGCCTACAGGACCCGCCCCGTAGCCCGCGAGCTAGTCGACCCGACCCCCTAAGTAATAGGATTAGACTATTATAGAGAAGAAGGGGAAGAAAAAGAATAACGTAACGCCCCCTAGTTTATAAGAGAAGCGCCCCCTAAAGGACCCCTAGAAAAGGAAGGATAATAGGGTCTTCCTCCGATTCCTACCTAAGACGATACTATAGCTAGAATAACAAGAGGCTATAGTAATTATCCGTCGCGCGGTTACGGAGACTAGTAAGGTAAACGATTAAGATATTATTATAGTAGAACGTACCCGTACCGGGGCGACGCTATAACGACGTAATTCCTTGGCGAAGAAAAGGATCCTCAATGCTAAGGAGCATATTCAGACCGCTATTAAAGCTTTTTACGTGCAGGGAGTAAAGATCTAGTATACTTTTATTATATATAAAGTTATCGATTTTATCGACGATATTAAGGTTATAGAGGCCCTTATCAAGGAAAAGGCCCTAAAGCGAATAGGGATAAAACTAATCCGTATAATAAAACACGGTAAACCGATTAATAACCGTGGCTTATCTACCTAATACGTCTCCTTCTAGATAGAATTAAAACGACGGTTCCGTCTATTTAAGACTTCCCTAATAGTAAAATTATAAGTCGCTAAATAGGCCGTGGTCTAATATAAGAAGTTCTAGGGATACTACACCTAATATACCTATAATTGCGGGACTAAGTATAGTATATATAGTACCGGCACGATAAAAGACTATAGCTATTATAACCGCGTAGATACGGCTTTAGTGTGGTGTCGGTAGCCGGTTATATAACCCCCTTTTTAAGGATGCGGGATCCACCTCCTATATATATATTAAGGACAGGCTCTAGATATCCCTATCGAGGGACGATTATCTAATTATCATCCTCTTTTACAATTACTTATTCCACGTTTAAGGTATCTTTCTAGTTTAACTTACGTTACCCTAATCTGAATAATAACTACCGGTCTACTTCTTTGCTAAAGGTTATAGCGGTATTAGTTATATTTTAGTTATATATCGTGGTTTCGCTAGACTAACCTCTTTATCTAATCTTTATCTTAACGATCTAGTGCTACTACGTCTTTATTAGGTTATAATATAGTGCTTGGAGGCGGATTTATTCGGTATGCTTAAAGTATTCTAACCCTGATTAGAGTAATACAGGCGCTTAAGGGTGGTTCCGGCCCTCCTAAACGGACTGTTAGTTAACGACCCCTAAAGGATATAAAGATAATAACCGAGGAAGGATTTAACGCTTTAAGACCGAGCGGAGATCTGCTCTAATAGATTTAGAAAAAAAAAACGACTATATTGGTAAGAGAGGAAGTACTTTTAGCACTTTTAATTATAAGACCCGCCGCCGCGGAGGTAGTAACTATATGAATAAAAGAAACCGATTAGATCGTAATAAAGTTAGATTCCGGATATAGAATAGACTCGATAAGGGGCTTATAACCCTTACCACTAATTAAAATAGACTCTTGTATAATAGCGAAGAAAAGATAAGACCGCCGAGTATAGCTTACCCGGATTAGGGTAACGAACCCCTAATAACCTAAAGAAAATACTAATACTAAGCGTGGAAGCGAAATAATAATACCATATATAAGGACCCGATAGTCTAATAGATAAGATGTTTATAGACCCCGTAAGTAAGTTATAATACTTCTTTATAAGACTTAGCGTATAATATTACTAGTATTAATATCCGTGAGTATAATCCCTTTACTAATAGGTAATTTCCTAATCGTAGGGGGCCTCTTCCTTTAAGGTGAGTTAGAAAAGCTTAACCCCGAAGATAAATATCACGGAGTAAAACCTAGGACCGCCCTCTCGTTAAAGACTTTATCACTCTTATCAAGATAAAATAATATAAAAACTAACCTAGCTAGTATCTAGAATACCTATGGGATCTTCTCGCTAAACGATTAATTCGAAGAACCTTTCCCTAAACAGCCTAACCCTATTATTATTATTCGCCTACCCCCTTATACTTATATCTAAAACACTATAGATACTTAGACTTAGTATCGCGAGCCTACCCCTGTTATTATGATTAGCGACTCCGACGATAAGGGCCCCTCGCCGGCTATCCCCCCTATTCTTACGCCCGTTACTTTTACTACCCTTAATTAGGGGAACCACGATATTAGGGCTATAGCCTTACCTCCGCCCGCTCCTAGGCTAACTACTACGTCTACCACGGCTCCGACTACTATTTCGATAACTACTCCTAATACTACCCCTTATACAATATCGATTACTACCCCTATATTAGCCTTTAGATCTGCCCCTGCCTATAAATCGACTACTACCCTTGCCTAGCCTACTACCTAGCTGTTACGGCTAGCCGCCTAATATAGACTAAACCTATGGGTATAACTGGTATACGTCCCCCGGGACGGCCCTAGACAAGGAATAACATAGGATGACTCAGGGAGTCACGTATTAAATCACGTGTCACCAGGTATAAAGGTACTTAGTGTACTATCTAGACGGCCCAGGGTTAATCACTCTGCCAGAGTGATTAGTGAGTGATCGGTCACGACTAGATCACTTAGATATAGTGACTACGTAAGGAATAGTCATTATAGGTAAGAAGGCGCTATCACTATATATACTAGAGTATCCTAGGTCTTACTTCTATTAGAGAATAAGATATCGATTAATCTAAGTCTTCACCTAGACTACTATTCTACGCTTACACCTACCTTATAAAGAAGACGCTTAGTCTTTACGACGTAACTACGACTAAACCACTATGAATAATAGTTACTACTCTTTAGTTAATATCCTCTTCTTATTTAAACTAAAACCTCGACGTTAGTCCCCTATCGCCCGCTATAACTATAAAGGACTAGAAGCCGTCGTAATATTTTAATCGATCCTATTCGGTAAGCTAACCTTAATAGCTAATAAGCAGTACGCCCGAAGTAGAAGCTACTTCGCCTAAGGAAGAAGAACTCATTTTATCTGAAGAAGAATTATCGTCTAAAGAATCCAGTTCCTCCGACGGAGTGGAAGAACCAGGATAACCTTAATAAGACGATGAAGTAGCTAGCAATCACTCTTCCAATATATCGAATAATAATAACCGTACCGCGAGCGCTACGAACGCTATAACGCCTACCACCGCCGCTAAAGGGAATAACGACCTTTAGTAGATTCGTAATATAATTACCTAGCTTTAGGGGGAGAATATAACCCTAAGAGCTTAGTTAAATTATCCTAGGATTAGGGCTAAGTATAAGTACCCTACACCCCCTAAGTATAACGGAACTCGAGGATAGCTTTAGAGCTTTATTACCTAGCTTAGAGGCTATCTCCTATTCTACTAGGATAGTATCCGTATAGAAGAAACCAAAGTACTCTATACCGCGGTACTCCTTACGGGGGATACGCACGAATAGTTCGAATCTATCTCTAAAGACTACCTAGAGAATATAGGAATAGAAATCCTAAGGAAGCCCGGGACCACGGAAATCTTCGAGGACTTTAACGTATTTATCGAAAAACTTAACGCTATTTTCGGCTAGCCCGATAAGGAATAAGTCACGGCCGAATAACTAAGCTAGCTATATTAGACTAAGTTAGCTACGGACTATACTATAAGATTCTAGTAAATCTCGTTAAAGCTTAGCTACCCGGATAAACCCCTTATAGATTAGTACTATTAAGGACTTAAGGAAGAAGTAAAGGACGAATTATACCGAGTAGACCGACCTAAGATATTTAGCGAATATACCGTAATAGTAATTTATATTAATAACCGGAATTATAAATAACGCTATTAGAAAAAATAGTAAATAAGCGTTCTATTTTATACGGCTAATTCGAAGAAGAAATAACTATACCTATACTAGTTCGGAAACACCTTATATAGGTATTATAGTAGACTTATAAAGCTTGATAATATTAACCGATAAAGCGATAAGCAGGGTAAAAGAGATATAAAGAAAGTTAAGTATTATAACTATAATAAGCCGGGTTACTACGCACACGACTATTATAAGCCTAAGAAAGAATAATCGTAATAATAGGCTAATACGATTAGAAGAGAAAAACCCTAGAAGGAAATTAACGCTATTAGATACCTGGAAATTTATAGAGATAAAACACCACACGTTAACCTTTATTAGATAACCTACTACGATAACTATTATCTAGTATACTAATTAGAGAAGGACGGAGCTAGATATTACCCTAAAAGACCCTAGAAGATGCTCGTTATAGTATCTAGTAATAAGTACGATAATAACTATAGCCTTAAAATCCCCGACTAGGATAAGGATAGACTAGCTTTATAAACTATCGTAGAAATCCTTTAAAAATACGGATAAACGAAAGAAGAAGCTAAAAGATAGAAGTAGATCTTAGAGATCTAGATGGAATAGGAAGTCTACACGAATACTAGTAGTAGAGGTTTTAGCACCCTCTAGAAAAAAAGGACTTACTCGCGAAAAGAAACACTAACTTAAGAAAGGAGATTATGCACGTTATATATAACAGGAAATCGCTAAACTCGAAGAATAAGATTAGGAAACGGAGTTAGACAGAGTTCCGGATAATAACACGAACTTCTAGTACTAACTTATAGAAATAGCCGACCTGATTAAGGAAGAAACTATCTAGCTACGGATACTCGACTAGCTCGCGGAAGAACCCTTTAGATAAACCTACTAAGTCCGTTTTACTAAACTTAGCTTTAATAACACTTACCGTAAAGTATTTACGAATACTAGCGAAGAATAATAATAAACTATATATTAGTGACCTTACTATACTTAGGAAAACCGAGATACTCTTACCGGCTTAATAATAAGCCTATAAGAGTCGGATGATTAACTACCCGAGTACTAAACGCGTGAGAAAGGATAGATAGAACGTAAATAGGCTAAACACGAGATTCGCCTCTAACCACCTAGGTATAATTACTACGAATACCGGTTAGGCGAGTATAATACTACTAGCTATATAGTACGCGTTACTAAGAAAATCCGATAACTAGAATAAGACTAAGAAGCTTAGGAATCACGCTTCTAGGCCCTTAATACGCGTCTATAATAGAAAGAATAGCTTTTAATCTAGTACGGGTTCCTAGATAAAGAGATATCCCTCTAACACTAAGCTAAACACGTAAAAAACTAGGAGTATACTATTATAAGGAGTATATAAGAGGTACTCGATAGATATACTCTATAACACGTAGTAGTATAGGGCACTATTATATTAGAATACGACTCGATAAATCTAAGATAAACGCACTATTAGATATAGACGTAGCAGGAAACTTTATCTTACTAGTAGCCGTAAGTAAGTTCTTTATCCCCTAGGTTAGGAAACACCTAGAAGACGAGTACGAAATCACTCCGTATACGGGAAAGAATTAGTCCTAAGAAGAAGTTATTATTAGCTAGGAGACTATATACCTTTAGGTTAAAATCCAGAATAAGACTAGAATAATAAAGTTCGATATATACGATATAGGTTATAAGGACGTTATCCTTAATAAACTATAGTTTAATAAGTAGAATCCTGATATAGACTAGAAGCTTAGCTAGCTCCGGTGGAGATTAGAGAGTAAGTAGGAGACTATAAAGGAAACCTTACCCGATCCTGATATCCGTCGAAAATAGCAGAAAGACTTACCGACGAAGGAGCCTTAGGGAGACTTAGATAGCCGCTAAAAGTCAGGGACTAAGGCGAAGGAAGTATAAAAGACTTTAAGATAGTAGTAACGGCACGATAACCGACACGTAATAAATATTATTAAAGGAATCTATTAGATTATCTAAGTAGAGAGAGGACTTATGAAAGGCGATTATAATAGACTCGCTAAGGTATTATTAGAATACCGTAAATACGGAAAGCTATTTACCGAAAATCTAAAGACTAGATTACCGAAATATCGATATTACGATTACGAGATACCCCTTAAGGAAACGATACACCTAAAATTCTTTCTAATTTACGGGCTAGATTAAAAGGAATTAAGTGCCTTAGAAGAATATCTCGAAGAAATACTAGTAAAAGGCTATATTAGAGTATTATAATTACTAGTAGGATACCTGATTCTATTTATACTAAAGAAAAACGGTAAACTACGACTATATATCGACTATCGATAACTTAACGATATAACTATTAAGAACCGTTACCCACTACTTTTTATCTCGGAGATATAAGATTAGTTAGTTAGAGTATAATAGTTTATAGCACTTAACTTAAAAGGAGCCTATAACTTAATTAGGATTAAGGAAGGAGAAGAATAGAAAATAGTATTCCGAATAAAGCGAGGATATTTCGAGTACCTTATTATACCTTTTAGATTAACTAATACGCCGGTATCGTTCTAAACGCTTATTAACGATATCCTAAGAAAGTATCTAGACCACTTCGTTATAGTATACCTAGACGATATCCTTATCTTCTCTAAAATACTCGAAGAATACCGATAATATGTTTATATAATCCTATAACTCCTATAAGACGCCGACCTATTAGTTAAACCAGAAAAAGTATAATTCTATACGTAAGAAGTTAACTTTTTAGGGTACACGATACGACCTAACGAAATCTATATAGATAAGGCGAAAATCTAATATATCTTTAAGTGGCTATAGCCGTAAAACGTTTATGATATTTAGTCTCTCCTCGGACTTATTAACTATTATCGACGATTTATTAAGGACTATAGTAAGATTACTATCCCCTTAACTAAAGTAACTAAAAAAGGACTAGACTTCGAATAGAATGAAAGAATAGAAGAAGTATTCTAAACCCTTAAAGGAAGGGTTACTAGCGAACCTATCTTAGTAATACTAAACCCCGAAAAAGAATACGAACTCGAAATAGACGTATCCGACTAGGCTCTAGGAGTATAACTCGGATAACGCGACGTAGAAGGGAGACTATATCCTATAGCCTTTATATCCAAAAGACTTAGTAAACTAGAACTTAACTATTAGATCCACGATAAAGAGCTAATAGCTATTATCGAAGCCTTTAAAGAATAAAGACCGTATCTATCAGGAATAAAATACCCGGTATAGGTCTACACGGATTATAAGAACCTCGTATAGTTTACCACTACTAAGGTCCTTAATAAATAATAGATCCGATAAGTAGAATTCCTATCCGAATTTAACTTCTATATTTAATATATAAAAGGAAGCAAAAATAGTCGCGTAAACGTACTTAGCCGACTAGGGATACCTAATAAATCACCTAAACTATAAGCTATACTCTAATAGAAAGGAGAAGCTCTTACCCTTAAAAATAAAGAAATAAATAGTATTAATAAGGTAATTAACACTATGTTTAAAGAAGTATACGCCTTACTAATATATAGATATTAAGGAGTTTATAAAACCTACCGCCGATTACGATAATAATACGGCTATACAGGAACCAAAGAATAAATTAGGGACTTCGTTTATAACTACGATATTTACTTGAAAGTACAAAGCAGCCGATATAAACCTTACGGACTACTAAAGCTACTACTAGTAGTAGACGGACTATAGAAATTAATTATAATAGACTTCGTAATAGGATTCCTAGTATCTAAAGACCTAGTAATAGGAACCGCCTACGATAGCGTATTCGTGATCGTCGACCGATTTATATAATACACTCTTTATATTCTATATATTAAAAACACTATAGCAGAAGAACTAGTAAGTATCTTTATTAACCGCCTAATCCGGGATTATAGCGCGCCGAAAAATATTATCACGGATAGAGATAAACTCTTTACTAGTAACTTCTAGAAAGTAGTTATAAGCTAGCTAGGAACGAAATATAAGTATTCGATAGCGTTTTACCCTATAACGGACGGATAAACCGAAATTATAAACTAAGTCCTAGAATAGTACCTATAATACTATATAGGGTACGAATAAAATAATTAGGTATAATACCTACTACTTATATAGTTTTTATATAATAGCTTATTAAACGAGTTAATAAAGAAAACACCGTTTAAAGCAAACTACGGATACACCCCGATAGTATTTAGAAAACCTTTAGAAGGACTAAACGCACTAAGAGCGATAAAAATAGTTAAAAGTATAAAAGAACTACACGAAGAACTACGAACCGACGTAGAGATAGTTAGAATACGAATAAGCAGATACGTAAATTAATTAAGGATTAAGGGACTAACCCTTCTAATAGGGGACCGCGTCTACCTTATTCGTAAAAATATTAAAACATAACGACTAAGCGATAAATTAGATTTTTAAAAATTAGGACTATTTAAAATCCTAGAGAAAAAATCAGATACGAATTTTATCCTATTACTACCTCCGATAATAAGGATATATAATAATTTCTATATTTTACTACTTAAACTAGCACCGGAAAACGTAAAAATAATATAAGATATAATCGTGGTAGATACTAGCGATATATACGAAGCAGAACGAATCCTCGATTATCGAGAGATACTAGACGGTACTAAATATTTTATAAAATGGAAAAACTACGACCACGGCGATAATACCTAGGAACCTAAAGAAAACCTAATCTATTATAAGTAACTCCTAAAGTAATACCGATCAAACACTATTAGGACCTAGAACCAGACACCGCGGTCTACGTAGGATTAGTATCCGAAAAGTCACTTATATCCTGTATTAGTACTTAATTCTAATTAATTATATCTATAATACTAATAGCCTATATAGTAGCCACCACCTCTAACTCGGCCCGACAGGCCTTTTCTTCCTCTTTCTCCACCTTCTTAAGCTCCTTTATATCGGTAAGGTCCTTACGAACTATTTTCACCCCTTTCTTCCGCAGTAAATAACGAGTTCGACGAAGGCGGGATAGGCGGGCGAGCGCCTTATAGAGTATCACCTCGGTCCGCTCCTCCTCCTATTAAAGGCGCTTTAACTCCTCGTTTATACGACCCGCTAGGAAGACGAAAGAATAAGCGATAGGAGCTAAACGAGAGGGCGAGGGCAGGAGCGTACTAGAAGATATTAGGGTCCTAGCACTATTATAAGAACAACCTAAGCGGAAGCACGCGTAGTAACGAGTAATATCGTCCAGAATAAAGCACGGCACGTTCTTAGAAGCATAACGGGTGTAAGGGATAACCTCGTAGCCCTGATGAGCGATAAGGGCAGAAACGGTTAATCGGTTTTCGGCGGAATAAGATTTAGGACGGGATAACTTCTAAACACGGTCGGGCATAATAGTCAGTAATAAAAGAAGAAGAAAAAACCTAAGGAACACTAACTAGGGGAAGCGACCTACTTATACGACCGCTAGGATAGCGCTTAGAAGGAGGGGGGTAATATTACGGCTAGCCGCCTAATATAGACTAAACCCACGGGTATAACTAGTATATATCCCCCGGGACGGCCCTAGACAAGGAATAACACAGGATAACTTAGGGAGTCACGTATTAAATCACGTGTTACTAGGTATAAAGGTACTTAGTATACTATCTAGACGGCCTAGGGTTAATCACTCTGCCAGAGTAATCAGTAAATAATCGGTCACGACCAGATCACTTAGATATAATAACTACGTAAGGAATAGTTATTATAGGTAAGAAGGCGCTATCACTATATATACTAGAGCATCCTAGGTCTTGCTTCTATTAGAGAATAAGATATCGATTAATCTAAGTCTTTACCTAGACTACTATTCTACGGTTAAACCTACCTTATAAAGAAGACGCCTAGTCTTTACGACGTAACTACGACTAGACCACTACGAACGATAGTTACTGCTTTTTAGTTAATATCCTCTTCTTATTTAAACTAAAACCTCGACGCTAGTCCCCTATCATCCGCTATAACTATGGAGGACCGGAAGCCGTCGTAATACAAGCCCGCTTCGAACGCTCTTACTACCGCCGCCCCTAAGCGTTAATAGCCCCCTACTACCGCTAAAGACCTAATTAAGCTACTATAAGCCTTAATAAGCTATAACCAAGAGAGTATTATCGCCGAGGTCGTTAAAGCCCTACCCCTTACCACTACTACATTAAGAGTACCCCTGAATCCCCTTACTACTAGAGCTCCCCGCTTTAGTGGTAAGTCCCTCTCCACGTTCCTTTAATAGTACGATAACTATACTAAGCTTAACCGCCTTAATAAAGCCGATAAGATCACCTACGTTAATCTATACACGGATATAGCTATTCGTCCCGCTATTAAACGCCTAGTTAGAGAGGTTTAAGCGGCTAAAAGTAGATAGTCTAATCTAGTCGAGAAGCTTATTAAAGAGTACTCTTATCTAGATCCTAACTACGAACTTAACTTCACTTATAAGGTTTATTAGCTTCGGGTAAAATATAAGACGTATAAGATTAATAGCGTTTATTAGGTTAGGGACTTATTATAGTAAATTACTATCTAGAAAGCTAAGGCTAAACGGGTTTAAGGCACTTTTATCGAGGAGTCTAAGCTTTACGGTATCGTCCTTACTATTCTATATAGGGATATCTATATATTTATCACTAATAAGCATAAGATTCGAGGTATTAATTTAAGAAAGATAGTTAAGAGTTATAGCCTACTTTCGGACTTACTACGCGAGTAGTCTACGGTTATCTAGGAAGTAAAGGGTAAGCCTATAGATAGGGACGCTATACTAGGTATAGCTAAGTCTAATTAGCCTAATAGTACCGCTTTTTAGCCCACGATCTTAAGGCGGCCTACTATAGTCTAGGAGTCTATAGCCTCTTAATCGGATATAGATAAGCTTACCGACCTCCTTAAGAAGTATACTATTTCTCTTATCTATAATAGAGCTAAAGGCGTTAAGGGTATTACTACCTAAGTGCTCGCCCTATCTAAGAGGATAGACACGGAAAAGGTCTAAGCCCTCCTCGCTATAAAGTCGGACCTAAAGAATGCCTTTTATACTATCCTTAAGCATGCCCCTTAGCCTATAATAACTACTTTAGTGCACTTCAACGCCTCTAATTAGGCTAATAGTGCCGCTTACTAGCCTAATAACGCCCAGTATAGCGAAACGATCCACTACGGAGGACCCCGCCCTAGATATCATAACCGATATAACGATAACCGCCCGACTTAATAACACGATAACTGCCTAGGATAGTATAGAGGTGCCTAGAATAACGGCGAGCCCTTACTAGCTCGCTACTACTACTACGGCTAAGAAGGGTATCGGAGAGATAATTACCCTATCCTAATCCACGATAGCACCTATAACCCAGTTAAGTAATAGTTCCCTAAGTATTTAGTAATAGATTAGACCGGTACCTGGGTAGTCTGCCTAAAGAGCGAGCTACGAGTTAACGAGTACTAGCTATACTAACGCCTTATACTATATTAGCTAGCCACTAAGCTTTATAACCGATTTAAGGAGCTCGTAGACCTTCATATTAAGACCTTCTAGCCCGCTACCCTCCCCTATAAGACTAAAGAGACTAATAGGCTTATAATTAAGTATATAGTTAAGTAGGTATAGAAGTAGTCGGCCGGTTAGAGTAGTTGGGCTAACTAAGCCACTTAAGCCTTAAGAGCCACTAAGGTCACGGGATCTATTAATTTTATAACTACTAGAGTATATACGGCGTCTATATCTTACTATACTTTAACTGACCCCTAGGACCCTTTTCGTACTACGAGAAGCGGGAGAATTAGTAAACCCACGCTAAAAGTAGCTGGTTCCCCTGATCAGCCTATTTAATAAACCCTATCGACTCTGGAAAGTTCTTAGAGGGTTATAGAAATAGTTAACGACACCGATATAGAAGACGGACTAGCCCCTGATTCGACGGCCCCTATATCTAGACCTATTATTACCTTAACTATTACCCGGCCTGCCTCACGGGCCTTGGCTTAGAAGGATACCCATAATTTATTTAACTAGGAGGCTATTATAGAGAAGGTCCGCGAGAAGAGCCTAAAACACCTTTTAGAGATAGAGGTTAAGGTTCTTATAGTTTACCTCCTCTTTACTAATAGGGCTATACTCGCGGATTATAAAGAGCTACTAAGATTAATCGGTAGCTAGGTAAAGCCTCGTAAAGTTATCCGCTTAACCCCTAGAAAGGCCTTTTTTATTAACCTCTTACCCCTTAGACCCGAACGCTCTATATAGTTTACGAATACTATGACCACGGCCCCTACGCCTAATAGTACCCTCTCTATCACGCCCGCCTTAATAATCAATAAACTAAAGCCCCCCACGGTTTATACGAAGTATATAACTCTACGGGTTAGCCTAACTAGGCGAATAGCTAAGTCCTGCCCCGCGGAGAATCGTTTTTACGTAGTTATTAATATAGGAGCTATCTTCAATACTATCCGGCTTAACCTTATAAAAAAGCTAGGATTATAGAGCTGTATCGGAAAAAGTAATATCACGATTAAAGGGATTAACGACATAGATAGGGTAAACTATATAAGCTATCCAGAAAAGCACCTCTAGGTCGGGGACTAGTATAGGAAGGCCTATTTTATAGTGATTAAGGGGGTAGGACCTAGAATACTTCTTAGCCTGCTATTCTTACTTAATAATTACGCCTCTTTTACCTATAAGAATAGATAGATCGATATAGACTTCGCTTACGGGGATACCCGTATTATTATCCTAGTCGCTAGTAGGGAATAGGTCGATAACCGCCCTTATAGATAGAGCTAACCTAAGTTTAAAGAAGAAGAAAAGCGGTAAGAAAAGGAGGATATATTAGATCTAAGTATCGGATAGTAGGGGGAGGACAGCGTCCCTTATAGTTAGTCCGGGGCCGCTACCTTAATATCGAGTAATAATAGGATTAGCGGTTCGCCCGACTAAGGGGCGAAAAAGGCGGAAAGGAGGGGGATAATAGAGGATGAGAAGGAGAAGAAGAGCGATAACGATATTTTCTTTTATTTAGATAATAAGAACGCTACTACTTTAGTCGCCTTCCGGTTTACGGAGGAGGTAAAGCCCTTAACGCAGAGAATTTATATAGTCTTAAGGGCGGTACCACGAAATTAGGGCCGAGGATATAAGAGGTATATCGCGGAGGCTCCCTATATAATAACTA
>NW_021167092.1:466291-570462 GCF_003711515.1 Sodiomyces alkalinus F11
TCCCTAAGTATTTAGTAATAGATTAGACCGGTACCTGGGTAGTCTGCCTAAAGAGCGAGCTACGAGTTAACGAGTACTAGCTATACTAACGCCTTATACTATATTAGCTAGCCACTAAGCTTTATAACCGATTTAAGGAGCTCGTAGACCTTCATATTAAGACCTTCTAGCCCGCTACCCTCCCCTATAAGACTAAAGAGACTAATAGGCTTATAATTAAGTATATAGTTAAGTAGGTATAGAAGTAGTCGGCCGGTTAGAGTAGTTGGGCTAACTAAGCCACTTAAGCCTTAAGAGCCACTAAGGTCACGGGATCTATTAATTTTATAACTACTAGAGTATATACGGCGTCTATATCTTACTATACTTTAACTGACCCCTAGGACCCTTTTCGTACTACGAGAAGCGGGAGAATTAGTAAACCCACGCTAAAAGTAGCTGGTTCCCCTGATCAGCCTATTTAATAAACCCTATCGACTCTGGAAAGTTCTTAGAGGGTTATAGAAATAGTTAACGACACCGATATAGAAGACGGACTAGCCCCTGATTCGACGGCCCCTATATCTAGACCTATTATTACCTTAACTATTACCCGGCCTGCCTCACGGGCCTTGGCTTAGAAGGATACCCATAATTTATTTAACTAGGAGGCTATTATAGAGAAGGTCCGCGAGAAGAGCCTAAAACACCTTTTAGAGATAGAGGTTAAGGTTCTTATAGTTTACCTCCTCTTTACTAATAGGGCTATACTCGCGGATTATAAAGAGCTACTAAGATTAATCGGTAGCTAGGTAAAGCCTCGTAAAGTTATCCGCTTAACCCCTAGAAAGGCCTTTTTTATTAACCTCTTACCCCTTAGACCCGAACGCTCTATATAGTTTACGAATACTATGACCACGGCCCCTACGCCTAATAGTACCCTCTCTATCACGCCCGCCTTAATAATCAATAAACTAAAGCCCCCCACGGTTTATACGAAGTATATAACTCTACGGGTTAGCCTAACTAGGCGAATAGCTAAGTCCTGCCCCGCGGAGAATCGTTTTTACGTAGTTATTAATATAGGAGCTATCTTCAATACTATCCGGCTTAACCTTATAAAAAAGCTAGGATTATAGAGCTGTATCGGAAAAAGTAATATCACGATTAAAGGGATTAACGACATAGATAGGGTAAACTATATAAGCTATCCAGAAAAGCACCTCTAGGTCGGGGACTAGTATAGGAAGGCCTATTTTATAGTGATTAAGGGGGTAGGACCTAGAATACTTCTTAGCCTGCTATTCTTACTTAATAATTACGCCTCTTTTACCTATAAGAATAGATAGATCGATATAGACTTCGCTTACGGGGATACCCGTATTATTATCCTAGTCGCTAGTAGGGAATAGGTCGATAACCGCCCTTATAGATAGAGCTAACCTAAGTTTAAAGAAGAAGAAAAGCGGTAAGAAAAGGAGGATATATTAGATCTAAGTATCGGATAGTAGGGGGAGGACAGCGTCCCTTATAGTTAGTCCGGGGCCGCTACCTTAATATCGAGTAATAATAGGATTAGCGGTTCGCCCGACTAAGGGGCGAAAAAGGCGGAAAGGAGGGGGATAATAGAGGATGAGAAGGAGAAGAAGAGCGATAACGATATTTTCTTTTATTTAGATAATAAGAACGCTACTACTTTAGTCGCCTTCCGGTTTACGGAGGAGGTAAAGCCCTTAACGCAGAGAATTTATATAGTCTTAAGGGCGGTACCACGAAATTAGGGCCGAGGATATAAGAGGTATATCGCGGAGGCTCCCTATATAATAACTATAATTATATAATAATAACTAATTTATACTAACTACTTATCTTTTTCGACTTTTCTATACTACTATTAGCCTAATTACCCTAATAGACTCTTAGTCTTATACTTTCGGAAGGACCGGATAACGTAGGATAATTCCTAGATAAGAGCGCTCGAGGCTCTAAAAAAGGAGGAGGATAGTATTACTAGTATAGCTATAGTTACGACGAAAAGGCTATAACAGCCTAAGAGGAGGAAGTCCTAGGATCTTATTAAAGAAGTATACTATCCCCCTAATCCCGGAGGCGTCTCTACTATATAAAAGCCTAAGGCTCTTAAGGTTTACCCTTATAACGATATTCCGTTTAATAGAAGTATCCCTAATAGAGACCCCTATTAGAAGAGGAATATCCTCGTAGAAATTAAAGAGGAAGACTAGGAATTAGAAGATAGGCGGTTTATTTACCTAATTATACCGAAGTTTTCTAAAATTACACTTTATTCGCGCCTTATACCCGAAAGACTTAACGCTATCCTAAAGACTATCGACTATTTAACCCCTAAGGAATAGGAGCTCCGGATAAAGGTCCTCCTAAACCGCGAGGTAGCTATTATATAGGATTTAACTAAGTACGGTCGCCTTAACGAACGAGTAGCCCCTTTATAGAAGATTCGGGCGGTTCCTTATAAGGCGTGGTAGGCGAAGGGGATCCCTATCCCTAAGGCTCTAGAGTCTATAGTTATATAGATAATAAAGGACCGCCTTAAGAAAGGTCTAATCGAGAAGAGCCATATAGACTATTATAACTCCTAGTTCCTAGGTAAGAAGAAGGACGGTAATATACGGCTTATTAACTCGGCTACTAAGATTAATATAGTAACCCTTTAAGATACCTTTATACCGCCTAGGGCCGACGAGTTCTCTAAGGATTTCGCTATATATACGCTTATACCCTTTTAGATCTTTTCTCCGGCTACGATTAGGTTACCCTTAATAAGGAATCTCGAGATCTAATTACCTTTACGACTATTATTAGACTCTTTAGGATATATACCCTCCTTTAGGGGGCTACAAATTTAGTGGCCTAGTCTATACGTATTATAACCCGTATCCTTTACGATCTTATTCCCTAGTATTATAGACCCTTTATTAACGATATCGTAGTAAAAGAACCGATAACTACCTATAAGGATACCCTAATTAGGCCTAGAATTCCCGTTTTATAGCCGAGTATATCGCTAATATCGATAAAATACTTCTTAATATAGAGCTAGCTAAAGGTATTATCGTAGGTATTAAAAGCTAGTAGTATTAGAAAATAGCTACTATTATAGGCTACGTCTACGGTATGAATAATCGTTCC
Source organism: Sodiomyces alkalinus F11 (assembly GCF_003711515.1). Classification (NCBI taxonomy): domain Eukaryota; kingdom Fungi; phylum Ascomycota; class Sordariomycetes; order Glomerellales; family Plectosphaerellaceae; genus Sodiomyces; species Sodiomyces alkalinus. The sequence continues at coordinate 469,439 of NW_021167092.1, forward strand.
CCTAAGTAAGCTAAGATCGCGAAGGTCCGAGAGTGGGAAAGGTATAATACGGTCTCTAATATTCGTTCGTTCCTTAGTCTCATTACCTTTTACCGAGTCTGGATTTATAAGTTCGCTATTATCGCTAGACCCCTAACCGACCTATTACGGAAGAATACTGCCTTTAAGTAGGAGGAGCCTTAATAACACGCTATAGACGCCCTTAAGAAAGCCCTTACTATTACCCCTACCCTAATTACTATCTAGTATAGCGAAGGTATAGAAGTTATCTACGTTATTATCGACGCTAGTATTGATAGATAGGGTAAAATCCTGAGTTAGTACGTTAAGGATAAAAGAGCTATAGTATAATACGAAAGCGGTTATTAATCTCCTACGGAGAGGGTCTATAATACTAATAAGCTAAAGCTAAGGAGAGTCCTAAAGACCCTTTAGCGCCTATATAACTACTTTTATAGGGTTTACTTTATCCTCGAAACCAATACGTAAGCCCTCATATCCTAATTAAAAGGATCTATTACTAACCTCCCTAATACCCTAATTACCTAATAGCTCGCCTAGATCCGGCTCTTCGACTTCGATATTAAGTATATTAAAGGATCTAAGAATATTATAGCTAATAGACTCTCCCGGATACCCAGAATACCCTTTAATTAGACTAATAACGATACCGAAAAGGATCTAAACGACTTCGTAAACGATAGAATCTTCCTCACGGAAGCCGAGAAGTAGTTCGACGACCCTACCTTAGCTCATAATATCCTCGATAAGAACCTTACCTAAAGTTAGTTTTCCCGATAAGTAGCCACCTTTTAAATAACCATTCGCGTGCCTAGAGAAATAGATCCTAAGGACGCCCGTAGAGCTAAAGATAGGGCTACCCGTGTATTCCTTAAGGATAAATCACTATAGACCCGAGTAATTAAGGCCGATTCGACCCCTAAACGCTGGATTAACGATATGGATACCTAGGTTAACCTAATTAGGAGAGCCTACGATAAATCCGGATACTAAGGAAGGCAGGGCACTTATTATCGCCTCGCCGCTAACTACTTCTAGAATAGTATCTATAAAAGCGTCTAGAGGTTTATTAAGTCCTGTTCCGAATACTAGGCCCGCCGTAGCTATTTCTAGGAGGATCCCTTAATCTTAATAAGCCAGCCCAAAACCGCCCTCCCTTTTACTTAGGTTAGCCTAGACGTTTAATATCTCTAAGGGTAGTATCTTATAAAGGCCCGCTATATATTTATAGGTTAGGTTAAGGCTTAGCTACTAAAGAAGAACACGTCGAAGGCTATTACCGTATTTTTATAGGAAACTATAATTTAAAGGTATGGGCTTTATATAATCCTCCTTATAGATAGAGGTCTAGAGAATAAGGGTTATATAATCGAGTCAAACCGTTATTATAGGACTACTTAAAAGCTCGCCTTAGCATATTACCCCCGCGCTAATAGCCTTAATAAGGTTAGGTATAAGGCTATTATCTATACTCTATCTATCTAGTTAAAGCTTTACCCTAAAGCCTTTTACGAGATCCTCCCGATAGTCCTTTTCGCTAACCGTATAACGGTAAAAACTTTTACTAGCGGTATCCCTTTCTTCCTTCTACACGGCTATAAGACTATTACCCTGATTGAGACAACCTGCTAACCTAGAGAGTACTAGACTAGGGCCGTGTTAATACCCTTAAGAATAAGATAATACTTCGGTTAAAGGCTTTTACCTAGCTTAATACCGAGCGATATACTACTATTACTATAATTACTAAATAATAAGGGCGACGGATAGCCTATACTAACGCTAGCCGTGCCTGAGTACTCTGTAAGTAAAGGCTATAAGTTAAGGATCTTATACTAGTTCACGATACTAAGAAAGCTATTAATATAAGCTATAAGGCTAAGCTTAACTACCGATAGAATAGCCTATATCGTATCTGGAAGGCTAACCACGATAATAAGTCCTTTATCCTTAAGACTCTTATTAGAGAAGAACTAAAAGGGATTACTTTTACCGCTAACCGCCTAAAGAAGTTTATCTAAAATAATAATAGGCACTAGGAGCCTAAGGACTAGACTATACTTAAATAAGACTATAGCGAGGAGCTTAAGATTATGTACCCTACTCGAGGAGCGCTTATTACCGAAGAAGGTACTAAAGCACCCCTTTTACCTAGCGAGGACCCTAAGGAACATACTAGGGCCGAGGATAATATTAATTCCCCTAAGTATACTATTAACGGTCTTTTATACCGCTCCGAGAGACTAAAAGAGTTATTAGGGGAGTATTATAAGAAGCTAGAGGAAGAATTAAAAAAGGTAAGGGAGTCTAGTACCGTTAAGCAATAGATTCTATAACACCTACATTTTAACCCGAGTAAGTATACGGATTATACTAGCGAGCTATATTTTATTCCTTATTATCACTTTCCCTGATTTCCTTTATTTTTAAAGCCTATACTTACTAGGAGGCTAGCGTATAGTCTTAGGGCCGAGGGTAAATAAAGCTAAGTCTTGTATCCACCTGAAGTCGCGATATATACTAGTATAAAGGGCGTAAGCCTATAAATAATCTTCCTAACCACTACCCTAATCCGTTTCTTTGTTAAACCTTTGCCTTTATTACCCTAATTAGAAGCACTATAAACCTATCTAGACTTATTTCCCCGACTAGAAGACTTTTCCCTATATTTATTACTTATTATATTTATAAGTAAGCCTAACTACGTGGACGTTATAAAGATATACCACTATATATACTCTTTTCTATAATAAGTATAGGTTTCTTTTATTATAATTTCGAATTCTTTACTTCTATTCCCCTAATCACCGTATAATGTATCGGACGTAAGCTAAATTATATCTAGTTTAATATAAGCTGCCTATTCTGCGGAAAGGAGTTATAGCCGGGAATAACTAGTATAGGGACGGTTACTAAGGATATAATTTATTATGATTATTATTCTTACTCCGCTATTCTATCTAATCTATAGGAGTCTAAATTAGGCTATATGGTACTTCTCGGGTGGCTATAAAGGGGAAAACCCGGGATCCCGGGGAAAACCTTTATACTCGTCCTTAGTTAGAGTAGTGCCGCTACGGGGCCGATATAGCCCCGGTTCGCCCTATCTGCGTATCTAGATCGTACCTCTAGGCTAATAGCTAACGGGAAGGGTAGTAGGCTATAGTTCGGGTTAGCCTAGGCTAGTTATTAGTAAGGGGGCGGGGGCCGAAAGGGTGCCGCGGCGTCTCCGCCGTGTAGCGGCCGCGGCACGCTAACTACGGCCTCCCTATATCCGCGGGGACTCTACCTATTATTCCTTCTATTTAATTAATAAAGAAAAGGCGAGGTAGGCGTTCCTGCCTCCCTTGGGGGGGGGGTGCCTTCTATATCCGGCGGTACATAGGAAGGGTAAGGCTCCCCCTATACCCGAAGAATAGTAGATATTAAGGTCCTTTTCCTTTTCCTCTTCCTCTTTTTCCTTTTTATAACGCTATAGATTACGTTATAGGTATCCCTTATTACGTTCCCGTTTACGGTCTTATAGGCCTACTGTCGCGGTATCGTGCTAACTAGCGGTATCTTCTAGTTCTTCTATTCTTAATCTATAAATTCTCGCTTAATCTAGTACGTGGTGGTTTACGAGCGGCGTTACGGTGGCGTGGGGTTAACTAGGTAGTGTAATAGTAGTAGTAATAATAATAATAATATTAATTATACCTAGAGTCCTAGTATAAGTATCTCTATATTATAGCGGCGCCGTGGTAGTAGTATACTAATAGCCGTAGATACCTCCTTCTAATAATAATAATCGTTATAAGTAAGGTACTATTCCAGTTATACTATATATATACTCTAATAGTGCCGATATAGTGTTATAGCGGCTGACTTATAGTAGTTATCTCTGTTATAGTAAGTGTTTAGGCAGCTACCCCGATACCGTCTCCGCTTATACTAGTACTACTGGAATAGGCGCCGCGTGCTTCTAGTACGCTAATAGTCGATATTCCTATAAGGATATAAGCCGTCCCTATACCGTAGTGGTACTGCTAGTATATTAAGGTATTCTGACTAGTTAATAGGTCCCCCCCGCTACGAAGAAGTAGTAGTAGCGTTTTATAGACGTTTATAGTCTTTATTTATCGGTAAAGGCTACTAGTAGCGATGGTGTCGTTGCGGTAAATAGCCCCCTTTTAATATCGCGGTAGCGCTATACTCATAACCTATTAGACTAAGGAGCACCTAAAGACGGCGGCTTTATCCTTTAGACAGGCCGTCTCTTAGGCGCTACCTTCCGGTTATAGCCGTGGCGGCACCTTATCGGTAGAGGCGCTCCTACACGATATCGTCCGCCGAACTCGCCGTATAAAGGATATAGTGGGTGTCCTGATAGATAACTATATACGTAGTCCTTTTTCGGTTTCGCTATAGCGCCCCTACAGTAATAGTATAACTAACTAGTTCTAGGACCTTAAGTATATTAAGAGTAGTATTAGCACCTTTGAGGGTCGTAAGGACGAAATTAGCGAGGAGTAATAAAAGGGGGGGGGGCTTTAGCCCGATAACGCTTCGATACCGCCGGGGCCGCGGCTAATAAGGCCTTATTTAATACTAACTAGACCCTTATATTACCTTTTCCCTGCTACGGTACCGCCGCGTTCTCGTAGGCTTCTATAACGTGAAGGGCGAGGCGAAAGTCCCTAAGCCTTTTCCGTTATAGGAACCACTTAGCTATGACCCCGGCCTCTATATTATAGTCTAGTGCGTTATATAGATCCCCTCTAGTCGTGAGTAGCCTTCTTATAGCACCGAAGAGCTCCCTACGCTCTTCCTCGGTTATATCCTAGTACTAAAGCACTATATACTTCGCTATTTCTGCCCCCCTATTATTATAGGGGCACCGCGTTATTAGGAATCCCGGTACCCTCGCTTTAGCTAGGAAGGCTTATAGGCCTAGCTTTTCTAATCTAATTTAGGTAAGTGCGGCGTTCTATAGCTTTAGGAGTCCTTTATATTTCTAGAGGACGTGTTATATTAGGGGGCGGCTTAGTGCTGCTACGGTATAGATATAGGGCCTTTATGTCTTTACCTAGGTTCGGCCCTATTCCCTTATACGGGTTTTCCTTAGGGCCGTGTTTCCGGTCTAGGTTATTAGGGCGTTTTTTTAGGCTATCCACGCGAGGGCCGTATAGGTCCTATAATACCTATTCGGTGCCGCTAGGGCTCTCGCTACGGCGTAGGCTCCGGCTAATATCCTATCTTCGGTCCCCCCATCTTATATCCGGCGGACCTTCCAGGCACTTAGGCCTAAAAGAAAATAAGTTAAAGGGGGGGATAAAGGTCTTTTTTTAGAGGACCCTAACCGGCGTAGCTTTATAGGACCCGGCTACTAATTAGAGGTATTAGTTCTACGACGTTATAAGTGCCGCTACGGGGCTATACCGGGGGCCGGCCCCTATCTTATAGACAGTTAAGGTGTAATAGGCGATTCTTAGATATATTACTATAAGGTATAGTCTTCTTACGTTTATAAAGCTATACCCCTACGCCACTATACTAAGCCTTAAGAGGGCGTATATTTAGGTGTTTAAACGGCTCTTTACCTTTTTAGTGTATTATCGGAAGTCGAGCTTCCTATTAAGCTAAACTCCTAGGAGCCTTATCGCCTCCGCTACTAGCACCGAAATAGCGCCGAGGGGGAGCGGGTAGGTAAGGGTTAGCGTGACTTCGTAAAAGGGATATAGATATACTTAGCTAGTTCGAATTATAGCCTACTCGCTATCTCCTAGTCTAGATATATCCGCTACGAGGCGGCGAGGCGGTATCGCGTTTATACCTCCGTTTTACTAAAGGCGATAATATTCGTGTTATCTATGAAACCTATTACTATTATTTTAGGGACCCTTTTTAGTTCCTCGTAAAGGGTAGAGATATAGAGGATAAAAAGGATAGGGGAGATCGGGGAGCCTTACAGTATACCCCCGCGGAGGTGCCGCGGGGGGGCCGTTTCGCTATTAAGTAGTAGCTAGGCTATACGGTCTTAGAGGAAGCTACTAATTAGGGTAGTAAGCCACCGGGGGAAGCCTTTCCTTTTAAGTACTTTAAGGAGGCGGGAGTAAAGGATAGTATCGAAAGCGCCTTTAATATCTAGTTAGAGTATCGAAGCGGTGCCGCTATAGGCTTAGCTCGCCCTTACGGCTTCTGTGACTCTTTATACTATTATCTCTATACTCCGCCCTGTCCGGTTACCTATCTATCTTTCCGGGAGGAGCCGATACTCCTCCGCTATAGCGGCGATACGGTCGGCTAGTATCCCTTTAAGGACTTTACCTATTATATTAAGGAGTGATATCGGTCGTTAGCCCTTTACTATCTTATAGTCGGCCGGCGGCCGGCCTTTCTTTTTAAAGACTACTATAATAGCGTGGCGGCACCTTTTCGGGTAATAGCTTATATTAAGGCACGCTATAAAGATAGCATTTAGTCTTTAGTATAGAGGAGGTCTATATACTTTTAGGAGCCCTGCTAGCAGCCTATCGGGCCCTAATACCGCCTAGGGTTTAATCTTCTTAAGACGCCCCTATATATCCGCTACGGTAATATCGTAGCGGATATCCTAGCTACGGGGGAATTCCACTCCTAAGGGCCTAAGTATAGTAAGGAGAGGGGGTAGGAAGAACTTCTGGTTAAGGAGTTTAGCTTTCTCTACGTGTATAGTGGCTAGGTTATCGCTATTATTTTACCGTAGTAGCGGTACTAATAAGGGGTCCGGCGGTACTCTCCCTTTTATTCTTACCTATTTCTATAATTATTGGAGGAGGTTATCGTTCTTCCCGGTCTTATATAGCAGGTACTACTAGTATAGCCGCTTCGTTACCGTAACGGCTTTATCGCGGCGTTTCTCCGCGTTCTAGAACTTATCCCATCGGTTCCTGGACTTCCTTAATATATATCTACGGTAAAGGCGTCTTACCTTCTAGGTAAAAGCGATTAGCTCCGCGTTCTACTATGGGGTAGGTAGAAGTCCCGGGGTACCCCTGCGGCGGCGCGGTATAGCCTTATCGGCTAAGGTTATAAAGTCCCCGATTAGGTTATTTAGTGCTAAGTCGATATCTCCTAGTATTATAAGGGGGCCGGTCTACTATAGTTATATAGCGGCGAGTAAGGGGACCTATAAGGGGTTAAAGTCTTTCTAGACCTAGTAGGGCCCGCTTAGGTCCCGCGGTAGCGTTATCGCGGTACTTAGTATAGTATCTATCTCTATATAGATTTAGGTCGTTTATAAGTAGTAGTCCGACCAGATAACGGTCTTATCGGGGCTGCCAAAGTCGTAGCGGAGTCCCGACGTCGCCTATATAAGGTTAATCGTACTAGTACACCGGACCGGGCGGTGCTATATAGTAGTTTCGGGGGGGGGGGGTTATGAGGTCTAAGTTCTACCGGGTTATAGGGGTACATAGGGTATCGGCTCGGGGGTAGTATCGCGGTGGCTATAACTATAGGGGGTAGTATAGGTTAAAGTCCCGTATAAGGATATAGTAGCCCTATAGCGGTGCTATATCGAATATATCTTATAGGGGCATGTTTTAGGGGATCCTGGCCAACTAGTAGTTTTCTAAGTAGATTAACTAGATTATAAGGGCGTTATCCCCGGTCCTAAAGGTAACCGCGTAGGTATCGCGGTAGGCCCGCCACGTCTATATATATAGCGGGTGTCTTTTATAGATATATAGGAGTATATAGCCCCCTCCCTAGCTTAACTGGTATACCTCTTAGGAGGGGTAGGCAGGGCTTTTCGTCAAGGGGTTAAGACCGGGTTCCTGGATCGCTATTATATCGTACTCGGCGCGGTACCGAAGCGGGAGCTCTTACCGCGCCTAACTCCTCCCTATATTCCACGAAAGGATATAGATTTTTAATAATTAATAGGGGGTAGGGGGGGTTAAGATAACGTGCCCGGTATAATCGGGGTCTAGTGTTACGGGTTGACTCTGATATAGAGGATCCGGCTATACTCCGGATCTTCCTGACTGTGCGCTTAGTTAACGGACCTATATCGCTAAGTTATCGCTACCTTATAGCTAGCCTAGCGCTATAGACTTCTCTCCTTTTCCTTCTTCCTTGCTTAGTTCTAGATAATCTATTATTACGACCTCACTTAGTGCCACGACCTATAACTAGTCGTTTATATATCTAGAACTCAGCGATACCCACGCGCTACGCTAGTAATAGATTAGGATCCTAACGCTACCGCCTAATAACCTATTAGAATTAAATAGGTTATAGAGTAGACGAACTAATAGTTCGAAAAAAACGACTAAGCCCTAAACGTAAGGCTAGGCCCTGTCTATAAATAATATACCGATATTAACTTAACGCTCGCTCTAATATAAGAATACTACTCGGACATACGCTAGTTTATAGACTAATAACGCGCGAGAGAAGAAGCCGATAAGCGATAACGTTAGTTAGTTAAATAGCTTATAGCCCGGCTCCTAGGATCGCCTGCCCTATAGAACCTAACGCCGCTTAACCTAAATATCTCGGCTTCTTTATAGACGCTGATAATCCTTATACTAATAGAGTCTACCCTATTACCGGTTCTATCGCCTACGCTATAGCCGATAATAATAGTAGTCGCCCCGACCTTAACGGCGATACCCCGTAAGACCGTCGATAGCCCGGCAAAGTTCTTAGGGAAGTGAGTATACTATAATGCGTAGGCCTACGCAATACGGTAAAAGCTTATAATCGATAGCGACTTATTCTAGAATAATATATAAGCTTAGTATATAACCTATAATTACCTAGGGCCCGAAGTATAATAGGTTATATTAGCCTTCTATAAAAGCGATAGGCCGGGTAAGCTTATACATCCTAACGACTTTATAGCGTATCTTAATTATACCTACCTTAACCCCACGGAATAATCATAGGCCGCCTAACCCTTACGCACGATTCGCTAACGAACCGATAAGTCGTTTACTGCCTTCCTACCCCGTTTTAAAAGATAGATCGCCCTTATAGGTAATACCGAATAGGAAGCTACCGTATAGATCTTATTCCTTAAAGGAGCGATTACTTCGCGATTTAGGGATAAATTTATCTCCGCCCGAATCCCTATTAACCACTATACTATATAGGTTAATAGCGTGTAAAAGATCGCTAAGAAACTCGAAGGCTCTTAATTTGGATAAAACTATAATAAATAAGCTTAAGACTCTATAACCGCGAAGAAGGATACCGATAGCGATATAAAGATTAGCGGAGTAAACTGTATTAACGATAGGAAGGCGAAGTAAAAGACTCGGATATACTATAACTATAATAAGAAGGGGTATATCGCTCGGAACTATAAAAAGCTAAAGGAAAACTAAGATATAGTCCGGAAGGTTCAGGAGACTCGTATAAAAAATTGCGATAAGAGCGGGGATAAATCGACTAATAAGGACGGCTCGGAAAAAGAGTAGCTTTAACGCGAAAATAGGCATTAAAGCCGATAGCTATAATACAGCGGGAGTAGGAGGCGTTTAAAGTGCGTGCTAGTAATAACCCGGCACTTATAGTAGCTAGAGTAAATAAACGGCGTATCCTCGCCCTTATTAATACTAGTTATAACTACTATACCGCTATAAGTGAATAGTTTACCTAAAGACTTTAATTACCGTTAATCGATAAGACGAATCGATTACTAAATAGCTTCTCGGAAGCTACTAGGACTATTAATAGCACGGGGATCACCGTCTATAAGCTCCAGATCAGCGGTTACCCGTAAAGGAGATTCGTATATATAATACCCGGGCTTAACTAAGACGTATTCCTCGGGAAGCCCTAAATAGAATAAAACGATATAATATATTACGCTAAAGATAAACCGCTTTACTACGGAGTAGCCGGATTAAATATACGACTTTATCACGAGAAAGAACCTACCGGAGTATAAGCTATCCGTAACGCTTATTTAATTATAGGATCTATATTCGCGGGTATTATTCGACGACTACGATAAAAGGGTAAGGAAGTCTTAATCTAAGGAGTAAGCCTTAAGGATATCGAAAAAGCGGTATATAAGAAATAACTAGTAGACCTAAAGGACTTTATACCTAAAGAGTTACTATAAGAGTTCGGTAACTTATTCGCGCCCGATAAGGCTAATTAATTACCGCTATACCGATTAAGAGTTAATTATAAGGTAAACCTTATACCCGGAAGCGATAGTAAGGAATTATCGTTTCCTTAAGGGCCGCTCTATAATATATCGAGAGAAGAACTCTTAATATTACGGAAAACACTTACTAACCTAATAGATAAAGGATTTATCCATGCTAGTAGTTCGGAAGCCGTGGCTCCTATCCTCTTTATAAGAAAGCTAAGTAGAGGACTTCGATTTTATTATAATTATCGAGTATTAATCACGATTACTAAGACCGTTATTTATTTCCCTTAATCGCTAAGACGCTATAAAACCTAAGCTAAGTAAAGTGGTTTACGAAGCTTAATATAGTCGCCGCCTTCTATAAGATTAGAATAGCCTTAGGATACGAATATAAGACCGTATTCTAAACTCGGTTTAGGCTCTTCGAATAGCTTATCTACCTATTCGGCCTAAGTAAGGCTCCCGCGACTTTTTAGTAATATATTAATAAGATACTATAGCGCTTCCTAAACGACTTTATTACCGCTTATATCGATAATATCCTAGTCTACTTTAGTAGGAGTCGGGCCGATTATAAGGTAAAGGTAAAATAGGTACTCCGCGTACTCACGGACGCCGACCTAAACCTAGATCCGTCGAAGTATAAGTTTAGCGTAAAGACCGTAAAGTACCTAGGATATATAATCACCGCGGAGAAAGGCTTGTCTTACGACCTAAAGAAGTTATAAGCTATTCGCGAGTAGGAAACGCCTATAACGGTTAAGGGCGTGCGAAGCTTTTTAGGGTTCACGAATTATTACTAAATCTTTATTAAGGATTTTTCGGGGGTCTTAGTCCTATTAATAGCACTAACTAAGAAAGACTATACCTTTTAATAGGGTTCTAAAGAAGAAGCGGTCTTTCGCGAGCTAAAGGCGAGGTTCTAAAAAGGACCGATACTATAATAGTAGGACCTAGTAAATAAGATATTTATTAAGACGGACTACTCGGGGTTTACCCTTAGAGGTAGCCTAATATAATAAAACGCGGACGGAAATCGCTATATAGTCGTATACTACTCTTATAACCTTAATAGAGCGGAATATAATTACCTAACCCACGATAAGGAAATACTAGCGATTATAAGTTATTTAACGATATAGCGAGCCGAGCTTATTAATTATAGGTAGCTTATAGTCCTCTCCGATTATAAGGCCCTTAAATACTTTATAATAAAGCGAACGCTTACTAAGCGATAAAGCCGATAGGTCGGTAAGCTTATATAGTTTAACTTTATACTCGAGTATTAGAAGGGAAAGGATAACACGATAGCGGACGCCCTTTTATATCGATAGTAAGATAAGCCCTAAGATATAATAGATAAACGGGAATAATCTTATTATATTTAATTAATTCCTAATACCGCGATTCTACTTAGTATTCGCTATATTAATAGCGCTTAATTAATCTTCGAGGCGGACTAAGAGCTATAGCGATTATAGGATCAAACGCTTACAACCGATAAATAATATCGAGGAGCCTTATCTACAGTCCTTAAAGAAGAATAATAGTTCCTACTATTATTAGAATTAAAGCTATAAATAGCCGAGTACTTAGTCTTTACGACTAGGTTATTATTATTCCGTAACCGAATTTAGGTGCCCGGGTCTATTAAAGGGTCGATATTATAAGGGAGGATTATTTAGTTAATTCACGATTTAGTAATCGGAGGATACCCTAGACGCGAAAATACTATCGCCTTAGTAATGTGTCGCTTCTTTTAGCTAAGGATAAATAAGGATATCCGATAATCTATCCGGAACTACGATATTTATAGAAGGGGGTATATATAGAGAAATACGAAATAAGGCCTTTTACGCCCCCTCCCGGTACTAGAATAAATACGGAGCGACCTATTAATAGATTTTATAATAGACCTATTATTAGCCGGTAAGAAGAAGGCGCGCTACCTTTAAGTTAGTATAGATTATCTAATTAAGGCGGTAATATTAAAAGCGATAAAGATAATAGAAGCCGAAGCTTACGCGGAATAATTCCTATACTATTATTCCCGGTTCTACGGAATACTTAGGTCGATTATTAGCGACTAAGGCTTAAACTAAATAAGTAGGTTCTAAAAGTATTTTTATAAGCTCGCACGGATATCGCGTAAGCTTAGTATAGTATATTACCCTTAAACCGATAGAGTAATAGAGCGTATAAACTGAGAAGTATAAGCTTATTTACGAGCCTTTATCTATTACGCTTTGGACGACTAGGAATACCTACTACCTATAGTATAATTAGCCCTAAATAATCGTAAAAGCTCCGCGACAGGGTTTAGTCCTTTCTTCTTAGAGTATAGCTACTATATCGATCCGATCTAGATAACCGAAAAGCCCCCTTTAGAACCTAGAGTATTAGTGGCCTACGACTTACTACGCCGTTTATAGGAAACGACTAAGTTCGCTTAGGCCGTAATCGTGTTAACGTAGCTTAGAAATAAGGAGTCTACTAACTAACGTTATATACCGGCTAAGTATTTTAAGGTTAACGACTTAGTTTAGCTATCGTTAGCTATCTATTCGACTCCGCGACTATTATAAAAGCTCGACTAGCTCTATCGTAAATACCGAGTCACAAAGGTAATTAGCCTATATATAGTTAAGCTCGCTATACTATTATAGATTTACCCTTAATTCTACGTAGACTTATTATATCGCGTGGGCGATAACCCCTTTCTGGGATAGGTAGTAGACGACCCTTAACCACCGCTTATTCGAGAAGTAACTAATAGTAAAGAATAGGAAGTTAAGGAAATCCTCTACGCGAGGACGAAGAGGCGAGGTAGGGGATTAAGACGTGAAGTACTAGTGCGATAGGTAGGATACTATAAGCCTATATAGGAACCTTTAGAACTATTAGCGTAAACGCGGGTACTCGACGAGTTTAAAGGGAAATTCGGCTTAGTAGTAATAAATAATAGCCTATTAGATACCTTTGCGCTATTATAATATAGGAACTAATATATAAGCGATCGTATCGCGATAATTAAAAGGGAGTAAAGTCGGATTTAGTTTAGGCCGGATAAGCCCCGCGTTTTAGCTATACTTAATATAAGCCTAGATTAATATCCTCGGCCTTAAAATCGCTATCCTCAGGATTATCGACTTCCGTAAAAGTCTTACCCTTATCGCCCCGCTATAGGTCAGAGTCCGTCTTTTTAACTTTATTAGTATCTTTATTATCGCCGTTATCGGGGATCACGACCGCGCTAGCGATAGTTATACCCGTAAGCGTAAAAGCCCGTTTACGCTCCGCGTATTATTAGAATTCGGAGATTATAACGTGAGCGCGACCGAGTATAAGTATCTCCCCAAGTAGCCGAGTATACTCCTTTAGCTTTATAAGACTAAGGCGTCTAAAGTCTTTATCCGATAATATTAACCCCGATAAAGGAGTAAGAGTAATAGGATAAGCGTTCTTTTCCGCTACGATATTAGGAGGGACTAGGCCTAAAACTACTACTTTACCTATAACCTTATAAGGAGGAGATAAGGCTAGCTATTCCGCCCTAATAATAACCTCCTCTAAAAGCGATACGTTTAGTCCTAATATTATCTTTTCTACGACTTCCGAGGGAGGAGAGAAGACTAGTATAACCACCTCGCTAGCGACCTTTAGTACCAGAGGAAGTAAGGCTAGTCTAACTACCTTATTAATAACTTTAGGAAGAGGTAATAAGGCTAACTATAGTATTACCGCTTCTTAGACCTCCTAGGGAGGAGAAGGGGCTAGCGCGATTACTGTGCCGGGAGCCTCCGCGGGATATATAGCTATAAGTGATATCGCCGTTATCGCTTCCCTAGCTATAAGGGTATCCTAGAACGCCGCGTAGGCGTTAAGATACGGTTCTTACTCCTAAAAGAAGAGTTAGCGATACTATCGCGACCTCTTAAGGGGGAGGAAGTCTTATAGGGGTGTTCTTATTATCGTCGCTAATAAGGGTAACCGTCTCGAATAACCTCTACGCGTAGTCTTTAAGGTACGTTAGGAGAGGAGTATACCGGTATATCTTCGTAGAGTATATATAGTATTTCTTCCCCCGATTAGTCTAGCTACGATAAAGGCGCTTATACTTCCTATTAGCGATATCGCGCGTGTAAGGGAGGCACGGCTTAGTATAAACACTACTAGGAGGGTATTTAGGAGGCCGATTACCCGCCGATTTCTTTTCTTTAGGCGGCGGCGAGGGCGATAACGTAAACTATTATACGGTTAGTATCGCCTTAAGACGTAAGAGCGTTATACCTATATTATTATTAGCGGTATACTTATTACGATTATTACCCTTATTATCGCCGGGGGCTAGCGCCGTCTATAAAAACGATATAAGTTAGTAAAGGATTCCTAATAAAAAGATCGCGAGCGAGAGACGGCTCACCTTAAACGGGGAACTCTTAAACTAGCCGAGTATTACTATTATTATCTAAGGATAGGCGATATTAAAGGAATTATCGCTATAAGGAAGAAAAGCACGTATATAACCGTTATTACTATTATTATTATTATTATAGGTAGGGAGGGGAATAGAGGAAGAGAGGGCCTATAAGGAAAACGGGGCCGATATATCTACGGATAGTATCTGCGCGAGGGTGGCCTATATTACTATTTCGGGCACGTGAATAAAGGTTAATATGCTACCTAAGATTTCTTTAATATCGAGGTAAGGGCGAGGTAAGATAAAAAGACGCGACTATTCTTTTATTACCGTGATATAAGGGGGAGCCGAACCACGATAGTAACGCGCGGTTATATAACCCCCGGAGGGAGAGGGGGGGGATAGTGTTACAGGTTAACACCGATATAGAGGATCCGGCTATACTCCGGATCTTCCTGACTACGCGCTTAATTAGCGGACCTATATCGCTAAGTCATCGCTACCTTATAGCTAGCCTAGCGCTGTAGACTTTTCTCCCTTTCCTTTTTCCTTCCTTAGTTCTAGATAATCTATTATTACGACCTTACTTAGTGCCACGACCTATAACTAGTCGTTTATATCTAGTTCTGGCTTTACAGTTCCTACTACGGTACCTTACTAGCCCCGCGGGGGACTATATAGGCGCTTATAGGGCCCGGTATCGGGGAGCCCTCCTATCCTTTAGTCCTGTTCGGGGGGCGCTTATAGCCCTTATAGAGGGGCCGGTCCTAGTCCTAGGTAATAATAATCGGGGGAAAGATCTACGGTTACCGTGGGTATACCGCTTTAGTCTAATAGGTAATATCGAAGTCCCTGGCTTAGTACTTATACGCTTCGTGAGTCTTCTTAGCCTTTTTCCTTAGTAGTCGGCAGGAGTCGTTAAAGGTATCGTGGTCTCTAGTATAGGCGGTATAGCGGCGGGGGCGGCTAGGCGCCGTAGTATTATAGTATCCTAGGCCTTATAGATATACCGATTCGGGCTTAGCGTAATAATAGTATACCCTTTTGATTATAGGGTAGCCGTTAGCCTTATAGCTAAAGTATAGGTATTTATAGCACCTTAGGGGGCTAAGGTTAGGATTATATAATTCGTAGATATAGCTGCCTCCCTCGAAGAGGAGGGTATTCCGAATAAGGCTTATTACCCCTTCCGGTAAAGCCGATTCGATAAGGAGAAGCGCTACCCTACCGGTACCGTGGCGGGGTACCCGTTATTATACTCGGATAATTTTAGCCTTAAGGTTTATATCTTATAGGGAAGCTAGCGGGTCTTCTTCGGATAGGGCATTAAGGACCTCCTAAGGTATAGCCTTAGCCAGCGCGGGGTAGCTATATACGGCTAGGGTAGCTCCTTTACTAAAAGCCTTCTTAATCTATTATTCCTTATAGGTAGCCTACTATTATACCCTTTCGGTAAATGTAAGGTAGATATCGCCGCTTAGTAGCTTCTATACTGCTATAGTATTATATCGGGTAGTCGTAGCGTTTATAGCTTAGATACTTTCTTTTAGGGTCCTGGCTTTAAGGGGCTAGTCTTTAGGGGAGGTTCCTTAGCGGGTAATTAGTTCCTGGTAGTGCTAGGCGGGGATTACTTTAGGGGGTGCGGGGTTCTATGGCGGTACCACTATAGGCGCCTAGCCTATAATATTAGGCTAGGTCTTTTTTATACCGCTTATTCCTTTACGGAGTTCCTCTCGGATAACGTATCGAATAGAAGCGTGCAGGTATACTAACGGTATCGTATCGGCGTCTTTACGGGTACTACGTATCGTAATAAGTTCCTCTACTAGCTTTATAACTTATTCGATTATATTCCCATTAGCTAGTAAGGCCTAAATTTCTACCTTAATCTTAGTTACTCTTAGTTCCGGGGGACGCGGTAATCCTCTTTTAGTCTTATATCGGTTCCGCGCTATATCCTGCCACGGGTAGGGGGGGGGAGCGCTTATATTACGAAAAGTGGGTCCGTTACGAATTCTGTATAGTTAAGGTCGGGGTAACACTATCCCACGACTCTTCCGGCTATACTATAGCACCGGTATAGCGGTGCCGCTATAATAGTATTCCGGGAGGGAGGCAGTAGTTATAATCTCTATCCCAGTGGTTTTATCGATTTTACTCTTATTACGCGCCCGTGGTTAATAGGCGTGACTATTATGCTGCACTATATAAAATACGGTGGCAGCGTAAGGGTATAATATAATCGAGAGAAATACCGTTAAAGGCTATAAGCCGTAAACCGTAAATCCCTCCTTTACTAACCCTAGTACTAGTAACTTATTAAGTTATTACGTCAATCTTAAAGGCCCGATTCTGGAAGTATAAGAGCCCTCCCCTTCCTACTACTTAAAGCCCCTTTTTCTAATCTCTATTACTAATCGCTCTCTCTATTACTAATATTATACCCCTATTCCCCTGACTATACCTATATATACTACCCTTAAACCTACTATACGTAAGTTCCTCGTTCGGAAAGAAAAAAACCAACACTATACCTATTACTAGAAGAGTAAGTTCAAGACACTAAGTTAACGGCGTTAAGAGCCCTAGTTCAAGACACTACATCAATAGCGTTAAGAGCCCCGCTAGAAAAACCCCTTAGAACGAAAAACGTAATATTATAACGATAACGGCGATAATAACGATAAAAACCGGAAAATTCCGGGGATTCCCTAGTTTCGTTAGCCTAATTAAGCGATTACCGGCTACTACCTATAAATGTTATTCTTCTTATAAGGGCTTTATCGGTAGATAGGCCCGTGAAGTCTACTCGTATATAGTAGTAAACAGATTATTTTAAAGAGAAGGAAAAGAGAAGAAGATAAGGCACGAAGCAGACCTCCTTTTATACTTACTTCCCCTAACCTTACTACCTATTTCCTAATTAGACCTATCACGAAGTTCTCCCGAAAAAGAGTAATACCCTGGTTACTAGGGAACGTCGCTTCTTAGAAATCCCGTTTACCTATTAGAGTTATAATATTTAGTTAATTAACTATCTAATTCCCTTCCCTATAAGCCACCTAGTAAGCCACGCACCTATCCTTACTACTTATTCCCCTAATTATAAAGCACTCTATTAAGTAAGTAACTTAGTTTCTAGGTTAGGGTCGCTTTTATAATTACCTTCCTTAGGACCGTACTTCTTAAAGACCCGGCGCTAGACCTAAGCCCCTTTAGGGAGCGGAATAGTCTAGTAGATAACTATTTCCTCCCGGTTAGGTACCTCCTTAGCCTTACGAATATGATTATAATACCTATTCACCTCCTTCCTATACCGAGCTAAGAGTACTAGGATAAGACTAAGTAAGCTATTATAAGCCTTAGCGGTCTTACCGCTATAGGCCTAGCGTATCTAACGGGTAATCTCGTGGCCTATAGCAGTTATATTAACTAGGAAGATACCGGTCCGAGGCGAGTAGCTTAGGTGCTATTTATCGTTATAAAAGGACTAAGGTAGCACTAAGTTATTCTTAAGGAGGGGATTATAGTATTAAAGCCGGGGTGTTTATTATCGGGCTAGCTAATCTTATACTTAGCCTACTAGAACTCCTTATAAAGGCTATTGTCCCGGAATATATAAGTAGACTTATAGAATAGATAGTTAGCGTAATCGGGGAAGCGTGGATTCTACGGCAGGGAGACGCACTTATAAAATAGGTATATAATCTTATTATTAACCCGATCTATTATAGCTATCTAGCGTTCTTCGTAGCACTAGCAGGGCACCTTATTAACTATATTATATAGCTACACGATATGGGCCTTAGCGGCGTAAAGCCTTATCACGATCTTTATAATATACTCTTTTTAGGGACCCGCGAGGTCCTTAGCTATAAAGATACGATAACGAAATAAAGGCGTCTTAAAGAAGTCACGTATCTCCCTAAATAAAGCCTATTCTATATCCCGGTTAGTAATATTTAATAAGGTATCCTAAAACCGGTTCGTAACGGTAAGCCGGGTATCTAGATCAACGACCGAAGATAGAAGATTAAGCTTAACGTATAAAACGCCGCCCTTACTAGCTACCTCGAACTAACTAATATAAGTATTAACCTTAGCACCGAAGTTAGTAAGCCCAAATTGGGGTAACCACGGGAAATAAGGAAGGAAAACTTATAGTTATATCTATAGGCGTTACCTAAACGTTATACTTATTAAGCGTACCCCTTATTAGACGCGTCTTATACTAAAACCACGGAATAGGCTTAACGGACTCTTACTTACCGACGGCCTTCTTACGTTTATATAGCTCCGCTTCGTTTAATACCCTAATTATATACTTAGAAGCTATAATACGTGCTTAAGAGGTTAAGAAGTTATTATAGCGATAGTGCTATTAGTAAAGATAACTATAGAAGTGGTAATATTACTTAGAAGAAGAGGAATAAAGAGCCGGGGATCCTATATCTTTTATATTTAAGAGACTAATAAGTAAAGACGTTAACTATACGGCTTATAGCTTCTATAAATTAGAGGAGGCGTTACTAATAAAGTAATCACGACTATTTAACCTGCCTTTATACCTATTTATAGCTGCCTTCTTTTATTTCCCTTTATTATAGAATCACGACTCCGCCTATTACCTAATAATAAACGAAGAGCCTTATCCGATATTTACTAGCTAATTATAGTAAGTGCCGAAGCTAGTTAGCTAATTATAGTAAGCGTTTCTAATATCGATTTCCTAATTTAGTACCTTCTGTTCGAGTTATAAAGGCTAGTTTTATTATAACTTAGGAAATAACCTCCTTTAACGACTAAAAGACCATTCAAGCTATTATTATAAGTTAAGGACTCCTACTTAAAGGAAAGGGCCTTTAGAAGAAATCCTCGGAGGATAAATAGAACCCTTTTTAGCCTTGATCCTAATCTTCCCCTTTAAAATATCCTTATAGACTCCGGCTTACCCGTCTTTTTCCTATTATATTTCACCCCTTTTTTACTATTTCGACCTCCCCGTTTCCCCCCCTCTTAAACGCCCTCCTTTTCTTTATTTTTATTTTTATAAGGAACTATCGCTAAAAACCCTAATCAGGATAATATAAGTAACTATAGACGCTAGAACCCGTAAGTACTAATACTATAGCCGCTAATAACTTAGTAGACTACTAGGCTACCGCCACTAAGGGCTTAGAGGTAAATAAGGGCGTCTAACCTAAAGGATAAACCGCTATTGAACTAAGTATTAGGCCTCGTAAGGAGTATAACCCTAAGAAGAGTAGAGAGGTATTCCTAGTAAGCGGTTTACCGCACCGCCTCTTTAAGACTATAGATAATAAAGCCTCCTATACGGGGTTTAAAGCTATCTTAAAGGACGGATAATAGATAGTTTAGGGACTCCTAGATAAGAAGAAGAATAACGGGTTAAACGTAGAGGTTATAGGGCTTACTGTATTATAATCGCCTCTAATAGTCTTATATAGCGAAGGATACCTTAAGGTCTATTCTATCTTAATATCGGCCTACCGGCTACATAAAGATATTAAGGCCGATAGGTAGTAAGAGAAAAGCACTATAAAAGAAGTAATAAGTGCGGTGGTTAGCCGTAGATAAGGGGATTTAAGGCCTACGGTATTCCTTGATAAGATTCTGTGCTAGGGAATAGATACTAAGGGTAAGACGGAGTTTATAACTCTCTCTGATAAGGTATACTAGCTTACTAAAACTAGCCGTTCTATCCTTATAATCTACTATATGAACGATAACTATTTCGTTAGCCTAATTATTACCTAAAAGACTTAGATTATGAATAGTTATACAAGTATATAGTCTAACGGTAAAGGTAAAAAACGCCTCCTTAAAGTCGCCCGCCTTACGATACTATAAATACTTTCTATCGGAGCTCCTAAGGATACCGTTAATAGTATAGCTAAGAAGTTTTATATTATCCCTAGCCCTATATAGCTAGACGGTCAGTTATATAGTCCTTTTATTATAGAATAGATTAAAGCTTTGGTCCAAAAGGAATACCTATTCCCTTAAAGCTCTAAGATTTATAGGTTGACTTAAGGCCACTATTACGGGAATAATATAAGGGAATATACTTAGTACATTAAAGAAGGCTAAGTGATTTATATTAGTAAACTCTTCGGCTTCGGTTACTATATAGAACTAGCTATAAAGCCCGCGACGCGGCCTCCTAAAACCCCTAAGGTAACTAGATTCTAGCCTATTAATAAGACTAAGAAGTGGATACCAGTTAACCCGCCTAAGAGTCCTGAGACTCCTAAAACGCTTAAAGTCGAGGAAAAGTCTATTAACCTTACTAGTTCCCCTAATCCCGAGATTATAAACCTTACTAATATACTAGACCAGAGTTTCTAGGACCCCTTAGTATTATCCGATAGTAGTAGTAATATTAATAATACAGGTCTTAATAGTCTTAAGCTCTAAACGCCTAAGGGTAAGAAACCCGTGAAGTAAACGCCACCGACCGTTAAGAAAACGCTACCCTCGAAAATACCGAAAACGCCTAAGACTCCTAAATAGACGCCTAAGCCCTCTACCGTTTTAAAGAAGAGGAGCTACGATATCCAAGATAAATAGGAAGAGGAAGTAAAGTACTAGGCTAAGGGCACTAAGATATCTTATTACCTTCTCTACTATAGACTCGTGGATATATAGCCTCTAGCTATACGTGTTAGTCCTATTAGACTAAGTCTATATACTAAGGAAGAATAGGTTAAGTCCTTTAATAACCTATACCGAGTAGGCCTCTAAGACGTAGTGGCTAATAGCGCGCTATATCTACCGCCGCCTCGAGTAGTACCTTAGGAAGGATAGCTCCGTTATAATACGGGGATTAAATAGGAGGTAGATAAGGCTACCGCTAATTAAGAGACTAGGAAGGCTAATAAGCCTAACTATATAGTCGGAGGAAGGACTTTACGGAAGTATAAGTAAAGGTATATATAGAGGATTAGACTAGTAGCGTCTTAAGAGTATAGTTAATAAAGATAGTAAGAAAACGGTATATACGAAGGAACTAGAACTAAGAGGATCCCTAATCCGGTATACATAGAGGACGGGGTGATTAGAGGAATAAGGGTACATAATAGCTCTTTACTTAGTTTACTCGCTTATATCTACTTATTTTTAGGAGTTATCTACGCTACAAGGACGTAGATAAGATAACTAAGGCCGTATTATAACCGCGTAGATACGGCTTTAGTATAGTATCGGCAGCTAGTTATATAACCCTATTTTTAAGGCTATAGGATCCACCTTCTATGCATATATTAAGGATAGGCTCTGGATATCCCTATTAAGAGACGATTATTTAATTATCATCCTCTTTTACAATTACTTATTCCACGTTTAAGGTATCTTTCCACTTTAACTTACGTTACCCTGATCAGAATAGTAACTATCGATCTACTTCTTCACTAAAGGTTATAGCGGTGTTAGTTATATTTTGGTTATGCATCGTGGTTTCGCTGGACTAACCTCTTTATCTGATCTTTGTCTTAACGATCTGGTGCCACTACGTCTTTATCAGGTTACACTATAAGGCCCGTTATATTAACTACTATAGACTATACGCCGCGAATAACGAAAAATACCCGGTAAGGCCTAGGAGGGTAAAAAGTAAGATTATTCCTCCTATAAAAGCTAAGCGTAATAAGATTCGAGTAGAGGGTATAGCTCTTTACATAAGACTACGGAACCCGAAGTAGCCTATTAAGATAAAGAAGCCTAGCTAAAAGGTACCCCTAGCTACTAACCCCGCTAACCCCGGTATAGCCGGAAAGGGCAAAGCTATTATCTCCGACCCCGGTAATACCGGAGCTAGTAATAACGGGGAGATATAGGATAGGGTAAATATAAAGATTATTACCGCCCTTTCCGAAAGAACCGATTAGCCTAAGACCCTAAAAGGGTTAAGGGAGGACCGGATACAAACGCCTACCGTGACTAAGAAGCCGATAACGATACGCTTATAGCTAAAGATAAGCGCTCCTTAGGATACTGCCTAGGGAGGGATAATAATAATACTATCCGATATAGATACTAGCTAGTAGGAAGTAATAAGGTTACTAGGGGCCTAACCCGGGAATAAACTTATCTACATTTAACAGAACGTGGATAAGAACTATAACCTGCTAAAGGTAGCGCTTATAATCGTCTAGGAACGTAAACTAAACGTAATAATATACTAAGACCTGCTAAAAGACAAGGCACGACTTTATACCCTACCTAACCTACCCGGCTATAAGAAGTACTCCCCTATACGAATATAGCCTTACCCGGGGGATAAACCCCGGGTAGTCACGTATATTAAAAATAACCTTACCTTATAGTAGCTCGAATTACTAGTACCGGGATCTAAGGACCTACTCCTAGTCTGGGCTAACGGTATAAACTTCCTGCATATATACTAAGAAATCTCGGGAGATTCAGATATATAGGATACCCTAATAGGAGCCTAATAAACACCACCAGTAAATATCACGAGCGGAGGGGACTTTAATACTAAATACGTAGACTAAGAACCGGATATTCACTAAACTACTAAAAAAGGCGATAAGGTTACTAAATAGACAGCCCTTCACGGACTATCTCTATATAATATACCCGGAGAAAAGACTTATAGCTAAGGCGGTGCGTATACCGTTATCGACTTTATCTTCTTAACGGTAATATATATCGATATAAAGGTAGTAGTAAAGGTCAGAGCCCCGGCCTACTACTACCTATTATTAGGCAGAATTAGCACCGTATATGTCGCCCTAGTAAATAATACTACTAGGCTAGACCGTTATAAGCTCCCCATGGATAAGGCGAAGTAGGCCACGATAAAGAGAGAGGTTACGGATAACCTACGCCTCTAAATCTAACCCCCGAACTAGGACTTAGACGGACTCGATTAGTAGACTTAATAGCTAATTAATGTTATCGTAGGCCCTATACGCCGGTTTAGGATAAGATACTAAGGGCTCGCTATAAATAGAAAGTCCTAGTGGAATAACGAATACAGGGAGGCTTATAAGGAAGCTATCCGCCGTAGATATTATAACCCGGATAATACTAAGGTATACGACGACTTTCGCAGAATAGTATAACGGGTTAGCAGAGAATACTAAAATAAGAGGATCGGGGAGGTTAAAGACGCCGAGGAGCTATATAAGATTATGGGCTAGTATAAACTCGGCGATAGCCTCTCCTCCCTGCCTATCTTCTATAATAGAGTCTAACACTTTAAGGATACCTAAAAAGGAGAGCTACTTCGAAGGATACAACTAATATAATAGCTAGTAGTACCGGACCTTTAGGACCCCTAAAACCACTTATTAAAGCCCACGTAACGGTATATACCGGAGGATAGACCTATCCTTAAAGATAAGGCATGATACCTTAGAGTAGAAGTGGATACTATAGCCTCCGGAGCGGATAATATTAGCGTCCCGCTCCTACGCTTAGTATAGCCAGAAATCGAAGAAGAAGTAATAGAACTCTTCGAGGCTTATAGACTAATAGTATACTACCTATAACCCTTCCGTAGGGGGGATAGCATAGATGGTAGACACGCCTGGTGGCCGCGCAAGGCCGTGGGTTCGAATCCCACTCCCCTTAATCGTACGCGATTTTTTTCGCGCGCGACCTACCGGGAGCTCCTACACGTCACAGTGGTCCCCGTAAGTCGGGGAGATATTTATTAGCTTACGCGCTAATAAGTAGAACCACACTACATCCTTCGGTACATACCATCCTTAGGGGGGGAGGGTATATACCTATCACGCGTAATTAAGCGCACCCATATATATTACTACGATCGAGCTCTAGAGCCTAGGGAACTCTAGGGAGCGCGCACCACCACTTAAGGATAAGTCCCGGACTAATGACTCTGGTTCGTCTATTCTTTACTTTTATATACAGGTTATATAAATAGCTAGATACTTGTTATAGGATTAGTCTCCTTAATAGACTCGTGCTATAGCTCTAGGACTGTATGCATATATTGAAAAAACAAAAGAACCCTTTCCGTAAAGGGGATATAATAATAATCGATAAACCAGAAAAAGATACCGGAATAGTTATAGGGTATAGGCCGATCTAACTATTTAGCGTCCTCGGTAAAGGCCTTAAACGTATTATCGCGAAGAGGATAGCCTACTAAGCTATATCCGCGGGAATCCTTAACCCCTAGTATATTAGAGCCCTACTAAAACGATTAATAATCGACTTCGTAGTAATCCTTACTTATAAAGTCGAGTTATAGCTAGTATAGGGGAAGTATGTTATTACTATAACTAACGATATAAAAAGAGTATTCGACTTAGTCCTGCACAGATTATTTATGTATAGAGTACGAAAATAAGGGTAGGACTCTCTAACTATTAAGTAGTAAGAGAGCTTCGCCTCGTAGAGAGGTATTTATATAATCTTTAAAGCCTCCTACCTATATAAGTATACACCGCTAAACCCTATAGAACTCTTATAGGGCTCCCTAGGCTCCCTATTTAGGACGTCCTTAGTATCGTAAAAATACACCGTCTACCTAATAAGGGGAACCGCTTTAGATACGCCGACGACTCCTATATTATCGCGGCCTATATAGACCTTAATAAGGCAGTAACGGCGGCGACTAAGATACTAGAGTAGTAGCTCTAGTAGTGCAAAGATAACGGGGTAGAGCTAGACTACGATAAGGCCGAAGCCTAACTCTTCTCCCGCTAAAAGGACCCTTAGTTCCTAAGTATTTATATACCCTAGTTTAACTACGCGGTGATAGTCGCTTATACTACTAACTACTAGAGCACGAAGACCCTAACCGCGATAAGGTGGCTCGGGACTTATATAGATAGACGACTAGAGTTTAACCGCCACGTAAAGACGTAGGCGAAGAAGGGACTTAAGATCGCTAACTATATCCGAGGCCTTATAGAGGCTTTATATAGACTAAACCCAGCCCTGCTACGTAAGGCCGCGCTAGTCTATATTCTAACCGTTACCTATTACGCTACGGAGATTTAGTAGGAAGGGAGAATAGTATTAGTATAAGGTCGTACTAGTATAATTAATATGAAGTAGTATCGATTAACCTCCGGATACCTCCCTAGGACTAGGATTATAGAACGCGCGTGGCTTACTATAATCCGCGTAATACTCCAGGTATAGAAGACGGTCTCTATAGTAGCCCTATACTAAGAATCTAATATACCTTTAGCGGAGGACTATACCGAATACCTATAATAAAAGTACGCGATTTATATCGCTAGCCTCGATAAAGACCACCCTATAGTATAATCCGTAACGCCTATTACTAAAGAGAATATAAGGCGAGCTAAGGCTTTTATCAGGAAATTAAGGATCTTATGGACTAAGGAACTAATATATATAAACCCCCTATAATACCCCGTAATTTAACCCCGATTTACTAGGAGATCGCACTATAATAAAGTACCTTATATAGACTATCTAAGGAGGATATAACCACCGCGTTTAATAACTAGATAAGTACCCTCCCGTCTAACTATACGCTAGTCTTTTCCGATAGGTCCTAGAAAGGCTAAAATGCAACCTAGGCCTACTCTATTTAGCGTAACGGCAGAGAAATCACCTCCGGACACAGTTACCTATATAATGCGGTAGTCTTTAATAGCGAAGTAATAGGGGCCTTTAATAGTCTTACTACGGCACTACGCCTCCCCGAAACGGGTAACACGATAAGCTATATCGATAGCTAGGCTATACTATAGGGACTTACTAGGATAGCCCCCCGCTTATTAAGACGGGAGTTTCTTCGATAGTAACGCCTTTTAGCGATTACTTAGCCTAACTACGCTAAGGCCCGGGGTATATAGAAATACCGGGTAACGAATAAGCGGATACGTTATACGCTATAGTATAGGGGATACTACTAGAGAATAATAGGCCGACTTAGGCTAGCGTTAAAGTAATAGCGCTTAAACGTTATAGGACTAGGCTTTAAAAATAGGACGCTAAAGCCCGCCCCCGCGGGTATAACACGATACTATAGAGTAAACTCGGATTTAGCTAGCGGGAGCCGGAGAAACTAAAGCTACCCTATAGAATACTAATACGCGTCTTATAGGCACGCACTAGGTATAGAGATTTCCGGGAGTACCACGAAAGGTTCTTCCACGAAGACTTCGTAGCTAATTATAGCTACGGATATATAAAGACGCGAGAGCACTTTATATACTGCTATAAGGTCCAGAACTCGCGTACCTAGCTACCCTAATTATAGCACTATTTAAAGGATAGAGAGCGCCTCCGCCGATATAATCCCTAGGAAACTAATATAGAGATCCTAATAAATAGGACGCCCTTCGCCGCCCTTAACAATATAATAGGCTTCCTGAATAGGATATACCTATTAGCCTTAAGGAGGCGTATACCCGCGCTATAACTAGGGATTAGACCTAGCTAAAGGGGTAGGAGTAAGAGTAGAAGTATAAAGGCCCTCGAGGATATATAGCGTAACGCGAGATTTCCTTGGTTTTATTCGATTATTAGGTAACTATTTTATCTTATATGCTATCTTAACAGCATAGTATAGGATTACTCGTTATTTGGTGGCGTCACGGGTATAGAGTTAAGCACTTAACACTATATTGCCCGGGCATATAAAAATAGATCCTACACCGCCCGATGCTTTAGCAGAAACGCGGCTATAGTATTTACTAGGGATTGCTAAGGCGTTAAATAGAAACACACATACATATATACCTAGAAGGCGTGCTTTAACGCTAGAAGGACGTATAACCCCACGTATATAAGGAAGCAAGCTATTAATAATCGTAAGGCTAGCGCTATAGATCCCTTTCCCTCTAATACCTCCTAGCCGCTATCGCGTCTAAGCCACGAGGATCTCCCGCCTTTATTAAACTACTACCACGGTACACGTCATTACTCGTTACGGGAGCCGTAGTTATAGCCTAAGGGGAAATACCTTAAAGGCTACCGATAAATAAGCTACTAGTAGGAGGTAGGTGGTAATTAGGCTAATAAGTAATACGTCCTCGCCTATAGATAGGTATACACCTATAAGCTTAATAAGGAGGGCACCCTCCTTAAGTATAAGGCACGCCTTATAGGATAAGAGGATTAATAAAAACAGTTGGAAACTAAAGATAGCTACGCAGCTATATTAGCTTTATAGTCCTTCTATATACTAATAGCTATCGCCGCCCGATTTAACCTAAAGATATAGTAGTATAATACCGTTAAAGCGTTTCTTAACGCGCGCCTTAAAGAGGAAGTGTATATAAAAATACTATTAGACTATAAGATGCTAGGTAAGGTCTTACTATTATAGAAAGCCCTCTTTAGTCTAAGGATATCGCTATTATTATAGTAAGAGGAATTTAGCTATATACTATAGAAGATAGGATTTATGGCCGTCCTGAATAACCCCTATAATATAATCCGTGATAGTTTAATCCTATTCTTTTACGTTAACGATATCGGACTTATCTACTATATAGATTGTAAGAATAACGTCGATAACCTTAAGGCTGCCCTTAAATGAAGTTATAGGTTATCTAGAGCCGATAAATTCTGTTGGTTTCTAGGAATTAAGGTCCTAAGGGATAGAGCTATATATAGGTTATAGCTATTATAATCCTCCTACGTGGAGAAGATCGCGGTTAAATACTACGTAGATATCCTCTGCCGAAAACCACTAAAGGTTCTATTATTAACTATAGAGCTATTAATACTATACGATGGCGCCCGCACGTTAATTCCCGAGGTCCGCTAGTAGTAGGGTATAATCGGTTTAATCCCCTATACCGCTATTATAATAAAACCCGATATCGCGTTCGCCTACTGAAAGCTTTCCTAATATAATATTAACCTCTCCTAATATGCCGGAATAGCGTAGGACTATACGCATGGATAATCCTCGCGTGCTAGGCACTATATATATATATAGTGCCCGCCGGCCGGAACCTAAACGTATATTTAGGGCCTGGGCCGCGTTCCCTAAACGCACGTATAGGACTAGAAGGTTAAGAACGGACCGGGCGTTTAGAGAAATAGATAGTCCAGGCCTCGCCGAGAATATGTTCCGGGTAAGCCCGCCTTTAGATTAGTAGAAGGTATCTTTATTCTACCCTTATATACTAGAGTACAGGGTACCCTTTTAAACCCTAGAAGCCCTAGGTCCGATAGTACTGGCTGGCTAGAGATATGCCTGCATAGGGTATATTACCTCCTTTAACTACCTTAAAAGGGCTTAATAAGTCCTGCTATTCCTATACTATATAAAACACTACTACCTACAATTCGGTAAGGATAAACTCTTCTTAACCGTAAAAAACATATCCTTCGAGTATAATCTAGACCGTAAGAGTTTATAAGGATATATAATAAAGGTTTTCGGCGGCATTATTAACTAGAAGGCGGGTAAGTAACTAACGGTTATGATATTATTAATAGAGTCGGAACTACTCCCTTTTATAGAGGCGGCTTAAAAAAAGTTATTCGTTAGTCGGAAATTAAGGGATTTAGAGCTTCGGTTAGATTAATAATAACTATAGCTATATTACGATAATTAGCAGACAATTAACCTCGTTAATAATAAGAAGGTATAACGTCCACGACTAAGGCTACGGCACGTTAATATTCATAACTAGTAAGCGCGCTAGTTAGTATAGCAAGGCCTTTTTAAGGTGATATACGTTAATATAAAGGATATAATCGCGGACGATTTAACGAAGGCATTACCGGAGGCAGGGATTAAAAGACTATAATAATAGCTTAATTTAGCAGATTAAAAGGATCGTATCAAGTAGTTAAAGTAATTATATAAAGAGATCAAACACGCTAAAGCCGCGGCTATAACGATAATAAAGGCCTCCGAGGACGTAGTAGATCCGATAAATATAGATCCGATTAAGCAGATTCGGCTAACCAGGGTTAAGGAACTAATTCAGATAGAATTAAATTAAATATTTAAATAAGACGGATTTAGATCCTGTTTACGAGGCCGTTTTTCTCTTCACTATTATATTATAATAGAAACGTTAAGAGCTTTTGGTTTAAATTAAAGCCTCTAATTAGTTAGTTAACCTAGGAAAACCCACCTTAACTAAGGGGGTATATTATATAGACATACGGACCACGACATAGTCCCTAGGAGATCTATACCTGACTAAGGGCTTTGGGTCTCGGGGACCTTAGGTATCAGGATATAATAAGGACGGATACCGGAAAAGACCGGATAGGATCTAAATACTATAGTATCTATAACAGAGTCTTTACCATCTAAATTAAGGGTATAAGAGACTTATATAGATATAACTTAATATATTATATTCACACGAGATTTCTGGTCTATTAAGTTGATTATATAAGTGCTATTTTAATATACAACACTTTTCACACTTCTACTACGCCTAAATTAGCTCCTAAGCGATATAGGGCTATGGATAGGCGTATAGAGCTTAAAGAGAGCTATCGATTAATATAGGTTTCGAGTGGTTTAGGACGTTTACGCGTAAAACGTAGGTTCCCCTATATAAGCTATAAGAAGGATAGTTATAAGCGTTATAACTATTACGAATAGCTTTAATTGAATAGAAAAGCTTATCTGTTAATTATAAGGGTAGTAGTACTTACTGGGATATAGAACTAGTAGATAGATAGAAAGCGGGATTCTATAACGTAGTGGTAAATAGCTATAAAATATAATAACGCGTCCTAATCCGAGTCCTTAAGATTACACCTACGACTTCCTTTAATTAATCCCAGGGGTTGTTTTAGTTCCTATATAAAAGCTCGAAAAAGACGTTATAGTGGTTTATAATCTTTACGATCTAATCGCCACGTATCGTAGTTATATACCCGTGGCGGATAGTATTCCGAAAAAGGAAATAAGTGGGTCTATAACCAAACTATAGTCGGAATAACCAATTGGTATAGTCGGAGTAACGGGCCTCTATATATATACTTATCTTAGTGAAGTTCGTGGTACTTCACGGGTATAGCTAACTACAAGGGAAAAGGAGGGGTAATAACTATGGATATATCGGAACGAGGTACTCCACTCGTCTAACACATTGTTAGAACACAAATAAGGTACGCGGAATTGTGTGTGTATTTATCTAAGTGAAGTTTATGATACTTCACGGGGATATCTAACTATACAGAAAAAGCAGGGGAAATAAGGGTGGATATATAGAAGCGAGGTACTCCACACGTCTAACATAATATGGTTTGTCACACCCCGATAAGGTGGCTATGGCATCTGATACACCCCCCTAGAACTGCAGGATTAATCCTGACTATTCTGCTTAATTTAAAGCCGTAAATCTAGGGTAAAATAGTGGCCTAGGTATTAATCTAACGGTTAAAGAACGGCTTATTAAAAAGCGCGCTCCTTTTATGCCTAAAAACGTTAAAACCGTGTAAAAACAGGTAGTTAAATTAACCTTAAAACCACGTTAAAAACGGGTGCCTAAATAATAATCTAAAGGGCACTAAAACCACGGTTAATCTAGGCTATAGATTATAAACTCGGCACCGCGCCTCTTATAAAGTACCTTAAGCCCCGTGGCTTAGGACCTCCATCCCTAACAGATATATAAACGCCCTATAGTTCTACGGGGGCAGTACCTTTATAAGGCTATCGCTGACTATATCGTGGGTAGCGATCTAATCAATCGAGACGGTCTTTTTTTAAACGGTTTATCGGATCTAAAGGGCGTGGATATCGAGATACTTTAATTTTGGAGTGACCTAGGGCCTAGGGGATTCTAGTAGCTGCTTAGTTTATTAATGATCGTAGTATACTATTAGTGGTTCCTCCTTAAAAGTAAGGGTAAGGTCCTTTATTAAACGCCTTATCGCGATATACTACCTAGTAGTAGTAGAAAAAGCTACTAGCTCGGCCTTAGTACTAGAGGTTATAACGCTTATTTACTTACTTACTTTCTAGTTAATAGGACCCCCGAATAGCAGGGTCGTATACCCTTACGAGCTATACCTAGTCTTACGGTCGTCTATAAAGGCGGCGTCGGAAGTATAGAAGAGTATAGGCTTTTAGTAGTCTTTACGTGGTCCGAAGTAAAGGCATAGAGTCTTTATCGAGCCGAGATACTTTAGGCACTTATTAGTAGCTTCGTGATACTATTTTAAAGATTAATACTGAATTCGGTAAGCCTCGAAGCGGCTTTAGAGACGTTAGGCCGGGTTTAATAGGCGGCGTAATTAATAGAACCGACCTTCCGAAGATATAGATAGATTAATTCCTTAGAGGCTTATTAGTCGGCAGGTTCTAGAACGTTAGGATAAGGAAAAGGGCTTTTAACCCTACGACCTCTATAATCCACCTTTAACGCCTTTATCTTATCGGTGATATAGTTATTAAGCGATAAGTATAGCTTACGTTATTAACGATCGCGTCCTACGCGGATTCTAAGGAACCACTTAATTAGTCCTAGATCCCTGATTTAGAAGCTCTTCTATATATACTATACTAGGTTATTAGTAGCAGATTAATATTCCTTACGATAGATTAGGATAATATCATTAACGTAAAAGAAAGTAATTAGGACCTTATTCTTAAAGACGTAATCGTCTTCGGTTAATTACTTTAAACCGCACTTACCTAGTACGGAAGAGAGCTATTAGTGCTATAGCTTTAGGGAACGCCGAAGGCTATATAACGCCCGGCGCAGCCGTTAAATCCCTCTACGTTATATAGGAGGGCGTTACTTTAAAAGGTCCTTAAGCTATTCGTGGGCTTTAAGGCCCGTAGCCGACTAAAGTAACTACTAACCAGGAGGGTCCTTAATATAGATTTCCTCGTTAAGCAGGGTATTAGTAAATACGTTAACGGCGTTAAGTTACCGAGTCTTAAGATCGAAGTGGGCTATAATACCTCTTAGCGACCTAAAGGTCCTTTTAGTAAGGGTGGAGGCGTAAGCGTTAAGGTGGTTATTAGGTTATTAATCCCCTCGAACGTAAAGGCGCGCCTTAAACTTATGAATATAACTAGTAGAATTAACCTTATACTTAAAAACCCCTTTAAGGTCTAGTGGCCTTAGAACTGATTTAGGTAGTCCTAAGCCGTGCCCCTACTAGTAGGACTATTCCCACCGTTTAAACGTGCCTATTAACCTAAGCGTGCCGACCTCCTAAAAGGCGGCCTTAATCCATTCTAATTTATAGGGACTCTTCAGCATTGAAGACCAGTTCAGAGGTTCCGCAGGCATATCGCGGCGTAGTAGCGGCTTTTTCGGTATCTTAATCTAATTATAGAAGGTATAAAAGAAAGGAGGGGTATAACGGTCGGTTAGACGCCTACTACGGGTAGGCCGGTCGGTAGCGGCAGTTAGAATAATAGGAGGGCGGTTTCTTCTACTTATAGAAGCAGGTTAGTTAGCTATAGTAGTAAAAGAAGAGGTTTATAAAAACTTAGCTTTAGCAGGTAGCTCTACCGTAGCAGGAGCCGTAGATACCGGATTAACGGCGGTAGCAGTAGTTAATTCCTCTTTAAGAACCGATTAGTCAGGGGATAATAATCCTATCTTAACGGTATTGCCGGTTATGGCTATATTATCAGATTAATCTTCGGCATCGTTAGGCCGTTTAAAAACAGGCGGCAGATCCGTAGTTCTAGTTAGTAGTGTAGAAGGGCCGTTTATGGTTATTAAAGGAGGGAAAACAGGTGCCGTCGCAGGCATAATTATAGGTGTAATTATGGAAGACGTTAAAGCAGGTGCTGCCGGAGGTATAGAAGGCATTGGCGTGGAAGGCGTTATAGGGCTTATTTACCCTGTTCCACGTGCCTCTTAATTAGCAGGTTAATCTTCCTGCTATTAGTATTTTTCTGCAGATTCTATAGTAGTTATTGAACCTTCACCTCTATCCACCCCCCTAGAAGCACTAGCAGCAGTAGTAGCCGCTATAGCCTCCCTTATAGTATTCTATTCTAGCAGCGTTTAAGAGTGGAAATCGACTATATTAGTAGTACTACCTAGAGGATTATAGAGTTAATAATCTATAGGCAGATTAAGTTGCTCGAAAACCTTAATTAACACCTTAGGTTCGTGGTCACGATCTTTATATAGCTGTTTTTCGTTAAAGGTAACGTCTCTCGTCCGCAGGATCCTCCTCAATTTTAGCACCTAAATCCGATATATATTAGTGCTCTTATAGCCGATTAAATAGCCGATATATACTCTCTCCGCGAGCTTAGCATTACGGTTACGACCTCGTTGATAGTCGCCGGTTAGTGGATATACCCTATAACTCTACCTCTTTAAGTGGCTAACGATAGGCTTCGTCAGAATCTTCTTTAGGCCTTATTTATTAATCTAATCCTCTATCTACCCTTAAGGGGTTTTCCACTAGAGGTCCTTCCGAGGGATAAGGTTATACAGATATACTATAGCAGCCACTAGTTCTGGCTATATATAGCGATAACCTCTTAAGCAAGATCCCTCTCTCGTCGGCCTATTTATTAAAGCCTTTCTAAAGGGATCTTTCTCTATCCAGGCGGAGTACTATAATTATATAGTAGTACTGCCTCTAAAGAAAGAACTTAAAATTCACTAATATAGGTAAGGCTAATTTATAGTTACGTAGGAACCGTATAATAGCTTAATAGGTATAGGGATCGTATAAAAGCATCACGACCTTGATACCATTATAGGCCTCGTTAAGGCTAAAAAGGTTAACCTCTACCCTATACCACGGTATCGTCCTTTAGTAGTTAGGCGACCGTCTAGATACTACCATCTTCGCCTTACTAAGGGTATAGGCCTTATAATCCACTATAAAAGGCCTTTTCCTTTAATAACGCCTCCGATAAGGGTATCTCTAATTTTATCGAGGGCAGTAGCGCCGGCGTGCCCTAGCCTCTCGTGCTATAAGCGAGCGTCTACTACGCTTATAGTAGGCATTATAGAGCTATTAAAGAAGCTGCTTAGTAGGTGCTATTAACGATCCGTTAGAATAAGAGCGTATTAATTGTTAACGTTATTCAGAGGTAGGGCTATTAAGCCCTCCACCTTTAGCACTTTAAGGCCGGAATCAAAAACGATACCCTATTCCTTTAATCTTCTAGTCGTGATTAAGATTATTAGGTAGTCTTATATAAAAGTAACGCGATTTAGCACTAAAACGAAGGGCTTACTATATTCGTCGTCCACTTCTAATTATATCCTGCTATAACCCTTATCTAGCTTAGTCTCTCCACTACCCGTTTAAAAACAACGCTCTTTAATAGCAGGTTTAAAGTCCTATAATAGGTATCGTTACTTAGTGATATACCTTAAGGTGCCAGAGTCGATTAGTAGTTAATTAAAGAGGTAACTACTAACGTTACCGTTTAGCTATAGAAAAGAATACATTCTATAGGATTCCTTGTCAGAATCCTTGTCCTAGTTATCCACGAAATTAGATACCTCTTTTAACGATTCTTTTAGCTAGAACTTCTAAGAGTCGTTTTTAGTACCCGTTTTTAGGCTTTTAGCGTCCTTTTCGATATTTTCCCGGAATCTCTTTTAACGTTCGTTATCCTAGGTCTTAAGAATACAGTCGTAGCATTCTAAGATCTCTTTTAAAGGTATATATTCCTTTTTTCTACGCGCCTCGTTTACGTTTAGGCACTTCTATAGAGGTTTATAGTTATATTTACTCCTCTTCTTATTACGGTAGTCGTAAAGCCACTCTTTCTTTTATTATAGCTAAGTATCTTACTATCCCGATTATACCCGCTAATCCTTACCTTTTTTATCCTTACCTAGGAAGCTTACCGTATAAAAGGATACTACGGTAGGCTTCTTATCGAGTTGGTACGGGTAGCGGCGACGAAGCTATATCGTATATTCCTCTATAATCGATTAAATTAAGGGTAAGTCTTCCTCTTCTAACCGGATAAGCTATATAAAACGTCCTTCTAACCACTCTAGTACTACGCTACCGATAGCGTTAAAGAAGCCGTCTATCTATTATTTCTTAGTATCGTATTCTCGAACCTTATACGTCTCGGCGTCGCGGTATAGCTTTATAAAGTCTTCTAGCCAGCGTTTATAGGGTATACGCCTAACGTTGTAGAGGTATTCGTCCTAGCGTCTCTTAACTAGTGACTTCTAGGCGGCGTTCGTCGGCTTAAGGTGCGTCTTAAAGGCCTTTAATATATCCCTTACTTCTATTTAGCCGGCGTACTAATCCTTTAAAGCAGGGCTAACCGTCTTCGCGATATAGTCGTGGAGTGCTTAAATCCCCCTCTTTTCAGCCTTATACCGATCCTCTTCCACCTACCAGATCTTAAACAGTATATCCTAATTAGTAGCGTTACGTTCTTCGGCTATAGTAGGAGGTTACGGTGGATCGGTTCGAATACGGCGCTTAGGCTATTTAGTCTCTTTAAGATTAGAATTAACGAGGTCGGCGATATCGTAGGAGTACGCGATAGTTATCACGGCTTTAATCTAAGGCCTCTAGTCTTTCGGAGAGGTAAGCGTTATAAGGCCTATAACGGGCACTACTACTATAGAAGCTATCGTTATACTAATAAAAAGTAGTGGAATAAGATAAACGAAAAGATTAATTAACTATACTAAACGCTTTAAACGGTAGTACGATAGAAACGATAGAACGATTAAATAAAACTAAAGCAGGCGGATATTACTAATAATACTAAACTACCCGCTATAGACTTAAGGCTAATTTTAATAGCCTAGAAGCTATAGGATCGATCGGAATAGCTTTGTTTATTAGAACGCCGGCCTTATATCTATTAGAATATAAATAAGGTACGCGGAATTATATATGTATTCATCCAAGTGAAGTTTATGATACTTCACGGGGATATCTAACTATATAGATAAAGCAGGGGAAATAAAGGTGGATACATAGGAGCGAGGTACTCCACACGTCTGACATAATGTGGTTTGTCACACCCCGATAAGGTGGCTGTGGCATCTGAGACACATTATGGTTTATCACACCTCGATAAGGTGGCTGTAGGCATCTGACATCTGACATAAACTTATTCTTCGTGCTGGCACTCTATTTTTACAGCGGCATACAATTTACCATATTATCATGGCTAGTACTGTTGAGGGCACATTCGCTGTTGACGGTGCGGAGTTGTATACTAAGACATGGACGGTGAGATTAACATCCAGCCTCTGTGGCTTCCTTCAACGACACGAGCTTATTCCCAGAAATAGCCTGATGGCCCTGTCAGGGCGAAGCTTATCTTCATTCACGGATTCAGTGACCATATCAATCGCTACAACGGCTTCTTCCTGGCTTTATCTGCTCGTGGAATCCAAGTCTTCGGATTCGACCAGCGTGGTTGGGGCCGCACCGTTCGCGTCCCAGCAGATCGCGGCCTGACGGGACCGACAACGCAGGTGCTGTCCGATATAGCGGCCTTTATTCGGGACAAACTACCACCTTCCCCCTGTCGTGCAACAGAACCTCCTGCAAGGAGGGCAGCGGTCACGGACAATGACGGCATTGTGGCAACTACTGTGGAACCACCGATTTTCGTCATGGGTAATTCCATGGGCGGGGGCGAGGTCGCTACTCTTGCCTCGAGGCCAGAGTATGAGGACGTCGTCACACGGATACGTGGTTGGATATTAGAAGCGCCATTAATCGGCTTTCCACCGGGTGAGGAGCCAAGCTTCGTCAAGGTCTTCCTTGGAAGACTCATTAGTCGATTTGCGCCGAAGCAGCAGCTCGTGCATGCTTTGTCCGCGGAATATCTCTCCCGTGACCCACAAGTCGTCCGGAGTATTCGCGAGGACCCATTAAACCACGAGACAGGGACGTTGGAAGGGCTTGCTGGTTTATTGGAGAGGACCAATCATCTCGCATCAGGACGTCTGAAGCTTAGCAGGAATGTCGACAGCTTGTTCGTCGCCCATGGCACAGGGGACCGGACCACGAGCTGCGATGCGAGTCGGGAGTGGTTTGACGCTCAGAATATCAAGGATGCTCAATTCAAGGCATATAAAGGAGCATATCATCAACTGCACTCTGACCTGTGCAAGGACGAATTCTACTATGACATCGGGGACTGGATATTACGGCGATCTAGCGGTACTGTTTCTAATAGTTATACTAAATTATAGATAGTAATATAATACTATTATATTAAGAGACCTGTGATCCCGATTATAGTCTATATATAACTACGATTATTAGTCTAAGTATAATATAGCTAAACTCTATATTTGGACTATTAATCTATTAGTTAGTCTATTAATATAAATGATAAGATTAAGGTACTTATACTAATTATCGGTATAGTCGTGGCCGTGGAGTTTAAGACAGAGGAGCTTTTTTTACTTTTTTTTTATTACGCGCGTATAGCCCTAAAGCTATAGCGCGGCGCCTATCACCCTAAAGGCTAAAGGCTAGTAGAAGCTAAATATAGTATAACTCGGTACTAAATAAAGGACATCCTCCGTAATAATCTGCCTAATAAACCTAATAAGGTCAAAACCAAAACAGAAAACCTAGACCGCAGAAATCAGGGGTTACGCTATATATCACTCAGCAGAGGCTATTTTAGTAGCTAAAAGATAGGCTTCTAAAGCCTATATACCTCTTTTAGTACTGAATAATAGCCGTAAAGATAGCGGTAGGCCTGCTAGGGCTTCCCGCAGGGCTCTTCGTTTGTTTTTATATAAAGGGCAGGAAAGAAAAAGTTGTGATGTATCCTGTATAGGGGAGCCAGGATAGGAATAGCGGTTATTGGCGCTATTTTAGGCCCTGTTTTAGTGGGTTTTTAGATAACCGAAGCCGGTTTTTAACTAAATAAAAGCCGACTTTACCTACCTAGGGCCTTATATTAGTAATGGTTTTCGGGAGAAACGGAGGTTATCGCGGACTAGGCGCCTTTAAAGGCGGCCTAAACGCACTGATTTACCTCTTTTTTCCGCCTCCTCTTTAGTGTTCTAAAGGGCTTTCTAGTCCTAAATTAAGGCCTTGTTAACCCGGCGTTTTAGGTGGCTAAGGGTAACCAAACTAATGGAATTAGTAGCTGTTTCGGGGTCTAGTGC
Organism: Sodiomyces alkalinus F11; assembly: GCF_003711515.1. NCBI lineage: Eukaryota > Fungi > Ascomycota > Sordariomycetes > Glomerellales > Plectosphaerellaceae > Sodiomyces > Sodiomyces alkalinus. The sequence goes on from NW_021167092.1 coordinate 508,059, forward strand.
CCTTTTAGCCACTTTATCCGCTAGTTCGTTCCCCTCTATCCCTACGTACGAGGGACACCACTATACAGAAACCGAAGTGCCTAGTTATTTAGCGCGTGAGATAAGGGTTTTTGCTTTTATAGCCTACTATAAGGTGCGCTGAAGCTTCTAAATAGCCGCCTGTGAATCGCTAGAAATATAGCACTCTAGGGGCCTAGGCATGTGCTGATAGAGGAGCTATTACTATTATAAATAGCTTTAATCGAATGAGCAGGTTTATCTACTACTTATAATAATTGTTAGGATATAAATAAAGGTACGGAATTATATATGTATTTATCTAAGTAAAGCTCTGAGTACTTTACTGGGATATCTAACTATCAGGAGAAATAAGGGAAAATAAGTATAGATATATAGGATCGACGTACTCTATATATCTAATATAATATAGTTTATCAGCCTCTGATAAAGAGGCTATAGGCATCTAATACACACCCCTAGAACTATAGAATTAATCCTATCTATTCAGTTTATTAAAGCTTAAATCCCAGGGTAAAACCGGCCTGGATATTAATTAACGGCCTTAAGAGTGTTAAAGCTAAAAAGTTGTTAAAAGATACTAAAACTAGTACATAAATAATAGCTATAAGGTATAAAAACACTGAAAGTAAGGATCTAATTAATCTTTCGTCTTTAATTAAAAGCCGATAAAAGGGCGTTTTGCTTTATAAATTACTTTAATTTAATTTGGCAGGGACCTTTATACTAAGTGGATATATAACGGCGAAACTGCACCCCCTTAGCACCTTTAAGGGGGCGTCTTACAGAGTTCCCTAGTCTCGCCTATACTTTTTACCCTTTATATCTCAACCCTCTACCAAAAGCTAGCAAGAGGCCTTAAGATAATAGTACTAGAGTTCGCTAATAATATACATATAATCGCCTTTAGAAAGATAAAGGTATAAACATAGTATTACCTTTATTATTATTATTATGATTATTAGTATTATTATTATTATTAGTATTATTAGTATTATTAGTATTATTATTATTATTAGTATTATTATTATTATTAGTATTATTATTATTATTAGTATTATTATTATTATTATTATTATTAATCTTACTCTGCTATTCTATTTAATCGATAGGAGTCTATTTTAGGCTATACGGTCCCTCTCGGGTAGCTATAAAGGGGAAAACCTAGGGTCCCGGGGAAAACCTCTATACTTATGCTTAGGTAGAGTAATACTATTACGGGGCCGATATAGCCCTGGTCTACCTCTTCTACGTATCTAGATTATATATCTAGGCTAGTAGCTAATAGGAAGGGTAGTAGGCTATAGCTTAGATTAGCCTTGGCTAATCCTAAAAAGGGCGTAAGGGCTACGGGTGTGCTATAGCGTCTCCGCTATATGGTAGCCACGGTACTCTATACTCGTTCTCCTTATATCCCCGGAAATCGCTCCTATTATGCCTTCTATTTAATTAATGAAGAGAATATGTAAAGCAGGCTCTCTTACCTGTTTTAGGGGTAGGTGCCGACTATATCTAGCGGCAAGTAGGTAGAGTAAGGCTCCGCCTATAGCCGTAAAATAGTATATAGTTAGTAACTAATATAGTTTTCCTTATTTTCCTCCTTTTTTCCCATAATGCTATAGAGCTTATTATAGGTTTTCCGTATCTTATATTCCTATTCGTAGTCCTATAGGCTTACTATCACGGCGTTATACCAAGTAGTAATTTCTCTTAGTATTCTAATTCTTATTTCGTTCTATATACTTCTCTAATATATACTTCGTGGGTAGTGTTATAGTAGTATAGCGCTAACTACGTAGTATAGTAATAGTAATAGTAATATAAAAAATAATAATAACTATTACACTATAAGTATCTCGGTAATATAATACTACTTCGGTAATAGTATGCTAATCTAGTTGTAGATAGCGTCTACAAATAATAAGAATCGCCGATACAAATAAAGTATAGTCTGTGTTATACCGTATATAGGCTATAATAGTCTTAAGGTGGTATTAAAGCGGTGTTATAGCGGCTAATATAAGACAGTTATTAAAGTTATAGTAAGCGTTAAGGTATATACCCTTATAAAGTCGAAGTATATACTAATACTACTAGTACTAGTACCGTATACTTTTAGTATACTAATAGCTAACGTCTATATAAGGATATATATTGTTTTTATACTATAGCGGTATCGCTAAGGCGCTGGAGTAATTAGGTCTAATAGGTTAATAGGTCCTCTCCGTTACTAAAAAGAAGTAGTAGCGCCTTATAGGTATCTATAAGGCCTATATATTAGTAAAGGTCGCTAGTAGTAATAGTATTATTATAGGAAATAATCGCCCTTTAGTATCGTGATAGTACTATACTAATAATCCATAGGCTAAGGAGCGTCTAAAGACGACGGCCTCTTCCTTTAGATAAGCCGTCTCTCTTACGCTACCTTCCGGCCGCGGCCGCGGCGATACCTTATTAGTGGAGGTGTAGGACCTAGCACGCCGAGCTCGGTGTATAAAGGGGATAATAAGTGTGATAATAGATTATTTTATAAGTAATCCCTCTACGATCCCGTTGCGGCTCCTTTACAGTAATAGAGTAGCTTACTATCTAACTCTCTTAGGGTCTTAAGTATACCGAGAGCGGCGTTAACGCCTCTAAGGGGGGTAAAGATAATAAGGATAACGAGGAGAAGTAGTATTAGTAGTATCTTAATACCGCCGGGGTCCTAGCTTATAAGGTCCCTATTTAATAACCACCTGGACTGTTATAATACCTTTCCCCGTTACGGTGCTACCGTGTTTTCGTAGGCGTGTATAACTTCAAGGGCGAGGCGGAAGTCGTTAAACCTTTTCTATTATAAGAACTACTTAGTAATTCCGCCGGTATTAGTATTATATTCTAGTACGTTATATAAGTCACCCCTAATCATAAACGGTCTCTCTATAGTACGGAAAAGGTCTTTACACTCCTCCTCGGTTATATCCTAGTAATAAAGTATTACGTGCTCTGCTACTACGCCCTATTCGTTAGCTTAGTATTATGTAGTACGGGTATATACTGCCATAGTTAGTTCTAGCTTAGTTACGAGTAGCTTAGTTAGGAGGTCGTGGAGGTATATCTGCCACGCCCTTATAGGCGAGCTCTTCGAGCTCCTAATCTTCTTTATAATCTATCTTTAGTTCTTATATCTTCTTAATAGTCTCTACACTATAGCCGTATTTACGGCCTAATAAATAGTAGTAACTAATTATTACCGATCGTTATCTATACTATACTATAGTACTTATTTCTTCTGTTAGTTTCTCGATAATCGTTTAAAGAACTACGCTCTTCCGTTAGACCCGATAACCGGTTAAACGCCGCACTTTAATTGCAGTATTTCCCTAACTAAACTAATCGGTACCGCGCCGAATATAGATATTATAGCTAAGTCTATAGTTTTCTCCGTTATAGTTTTTGCTTTTCTTTTCGACTATAAGCGATAAAACTATCGTTTTTCTCCTTTTTATTAATATTAAAAACGACTTATTAGACTAACGATTATATTCGATATTCTATATTACCGAAGTCACTTCTAGTTTTACCCCTCTTTTAAACACGTTATAGACTCGAAGCACGTTATAGATTCCTAATAGCAGTGATATAGTAAGCGCTACTATTTAGTTATAACTGCTATATTATATCAGAAGCACATAGCTGCTTTGTTTTACCCCGATATCTCCTTCTTACCCTAGATAGAACCTTTATTTATAATAGAATAAGAGAATTTCTAAGTTTATAAGTTTATTAAGGCTAACCTAATCTAGACTAAGGTGTAGAATCTGCTAGAAGGAGCTATTACTATTATTAAAGAAGAAGCCTTACTCCTCTAGACATAAGCCGCCCTAGAATATTAACGGTAGAGATAATAGTTAGCCAGAAATAACAGAAGAAACTACTAGGATACTACTAACCCGGAACTAACCTTCCCTAATACCTAGACTACGGATACCTAGGCGGCTAAGGTAACACTACGGATAGTTCTACGTAGACTAAATATCTATCATAGCTAACTAGTAAATCGTGCTTACTCTCGCTAAAATAGCTAGGAACCACTCCTAACTTAACCTATTAATCTATAAGGTATTTAGAAGTATAGACAGAAGATATCAGTAGGTCGGATAACTCTCATTTTAAATCTAGTTGACCGTAGACTACTTTTTACTCGACTATCTTCTATTACTAATAATAACCTATAGCTACTATATTTATATACCCTAAACTTATTACTACTATCCTACCTCCGTAGACTAATCTTTAATCCACCTTTACTAGGATCTTTCCCTATATGCCTTATCGGCTAACACCCTCTATAGTACGCCCTATATAATCTACTAGTACTACTATATAGGGACACCACGGCTCTAGGGATAGATACTAATATAACGAATACCGACCAGGGCACGTAGTCGGTACCTAACCCTCCGGGATAGATAGCACCTAACTATCCAGGATAGGCACTACCCCTATAGAATATAACTATTGGATCCGTACTAAGCCCTTCTTAAACCACGTTATCTCTTCCCCTACCTATTATACTATCTTCCGACTAGTTTAAGAATATAATATCTTTCTTTATAAAGTAGTAACTCGCCGGTACCGGTAATAGAGACCGCCCTGATTTCCGAAAAAAACTTATTTCGATTAGATTTCTTAGCCCGCCCACTAATAATAATAAAGACCCTTGTAACTCCTAGACGTATATCGGCGATAGTATTTACTAGCACGATATCGGCTTATTTATCGAAAGCGTAAAAGACTAGGTAAATAGACTGGAACTCCGAGAGGAAGCTTATCTTAACTTATACTCCCTGTTTAAGGGAGTAGCGAGTAGTTAGTGGGTAACAAGTTTTGATGTTATATAGCGAGCAGAGGCCCGCTATAGTCTTAATAATCTATTTACCGCTCTAGTTAGCGCTAATAGCTTAGCCCCGAAACTATAGTAGCTCTAATATCTAATATAAAGTTTATTAGCAGAGATATCGTTAACGGTCGTCCTTTCGTCGAATAGGCTAATTATCTTACTAGGCTTTATAAAGCCTTAGGCGCTAGTATTCGTATAAGCCTCAATATCTAATAGAAGATTTAGAATCGAATCGACCCTTCCCTTAGAGAAATATATAACCGCCCTAATAGTCTACTCTAATTAGATAGTTTTATACGAGATATTAAAGCCTAGATAAAAATCGTAGACTCCCCTTTTAATAATAAATCCAGCACAGACTACTACGACTAGAATAACTAGGCAACCCTACTCCTACTCCGCCGGGGCATTATATTAACCGGCCTACCTAAATTATTCCTAATAGTAGACTTCTTATATACTATACTAACGATATTCCTATGGAAAGAATAGCTACTTAGAGCTAGATCAGCTAACTACGGGGAGGCTTTTATAGCTATGGCCCCGGATATAATAGACGCGGAGGCTATACACGTACTTAAGACCTAGATTACAGAGGTAGCCGTGGTTACGGAAATAACCGCGGTTTCTGTGGACGTAGATTTATAAACTAGCGTGGAGAATAAGCTTAGCGAGGTAGATAGTTCCGATACAATAGTAGATAGTATAAAGAGAAGCAGCGTCCGTACTAATATCGCGTGCGTAAATAGATCCGAAATAATAATAGAGATAGATAGGTAATATATATAGCTATAGATAATCCATATAAGGAATAGAATAAGACTAAGCTACGACAGAAGGGTTTTATATTCTTAGAGGAAGTTCTTAGCGAAGGCGAGGAAATATACACTTATAAGATCGACGAGGGAGATATTAAGGGTAACACAGAGGAAATTAACGTGAATTAGTCTTATTTTACCGGCTATAATAGTCACTAACCTTATAAGAACACTGCTACGCCGCCTTACCATGATTATACTGATTTCTTTTAATATCAGAAAATAACCCGCTACCGGTATACTAAACCTAAAGTACCGTCGGCCACGTCGAAACTAATAATATATAAATATAATAAATATAACACGTTTTTACTAAGCAGAACACAACTATTCCGATCCGTTTTGGTAATATATACACGGTATTAAAGCCTAAGGGCTAGGCACTGTATTATCTATAGCGCCTAAGTTAGACTTATTATACTGCGTAAGTCGATAATATCATACTACCCGCTAATCACGAACCCCGCGCGCAGGCTATATTATACCCCGCTAAGGTTAAGTTACACTCTAACAAAGCTAAGCTATAAAGCCCGCTAGACTAGACCGAGTCTATAACTATAAATAAACTTTAATTAGTATATACCTATACCCCTAGTATATCGCCGATAGAAATACTTAAGGCCCTAAAACCACTAAGGCTATATAAGCCTAATACACTTATTAGCTAATTCGCCTTTAAACTAAACGATATCGTGAATACTTAGGTTTTAATAGGCCGAGCCTTAGACTACTATATGTACTACCGTATCCCTAGTAAGCTTATACCTAACGGAACTTAATTAGATATCTACGTAGACTTAGGATATACTATACTTCTTATAGACTAAAGATAGCTAATAGATAATGCTTATAATATTCGTTTTATAGAAGCTGCTAAACTAAAGCTAATACATGGCGTCCCCGGTAAAATAATAGTTTAAGAAATCGCCACTTTTAACTTCTACGTCGATAGCTATATTTCATACGTTCCTATAGTCGGCTGTTTTACCGTTATAGCCTGGGTTATAGACGGTCTCGAAGCCAGGATACTCCTAGGCGCTAAATTCCGCTAGACTTATGGCGTTAATATTCTATACACTATCGGCTAACTTCGTATTATAGGCTGCTATAATATAAAAATACCTATCCGCGAATACCGACTGAAACTAATTCGACGCCGATATAGGATTATAGTCGCCTAAACCGTTATAATTCCCCCTTTAGCTTCGACACTTATCCCCGTTTAATATAATAGTCTCGTAAACGGATATAATTTTTATTTCGAGCCAGAACCGTATTATTCGGTATTTTTAGATATTTACGATACGGAGACTCCTAAGGTTATCTAGTATATTAATAATTCTAAATACTCACTTATACTATTTAGGTCAGATAGGCTTAGCTATATATACGAAGTAGGTAAAGACGATATAGAAGATATCGAATAGATTAACGCCTACACCCTAATAGCGATCGAGTGATATAAGTTTAAAGACTATAAGCTAGTCCGACAAATTATATATATAATACCGCAGGAACTAATAGACGCCTTACCGACCCTACCGTAACCTGAAAAACTATACTCTATAAAGAAACACGGTACATAAACCCCGAATCATCTAATAACGTGCCGGAAATCGGTATAAAAGAGGGGGTATATATTTACGCTACCGACTCCGCTAAGGCGGAGTAGCTTCGTATACTTTTATAATCCTTTAATATTTAACGAGATAAAGGCATTATTCTACTCCTACCTAATAAGCGTATACGAGTTAATCTAGTTAGTAACTAGCAGAAAATAAACCTATATTCCCGACTCTACTAGCTTAGCGACGAGGACCGATAATATCTAGACGATAAGTTTAACGATATATATAAGATAGGTCGTATAACCTAGTAGAGGAAACCCACCCTATTTACCTACCCTGGTTTTATTATCTAGCTGACTAGCTAAGGTATTAAAAAAGGACGAGTTATAGTCGATCTCCGAAAGCTAAATAATACTATTTTACTAGATGCGTACCCGATACCCTCCTAGGATAAAACTATTTAGAGTCTATAAGGAAAGAAATAGTTTAGCGCTTTCGATACTAGCTCTTTTTTTTACTAGCTCCCCGTTAAGGAAGAATATAAGGAAAGAATAATAATCGTCTTACCTAAAGGTCTAAAACGCCCTAAAGTTATTCTAATAGGTTTTCGGAACTCCCTACTATTCGTGCAGGGATTTATTGATTAGAGACTATTTAAATATAGATATTTTTATAAGGTATATATTAACGATATTATCGTTTTTTCTAAAACGTTTAAGGAGTATGTAGCCTACTTAAAGATTATACTAAAGCTATTTAAGAATATCTGGCTAGCACTTTCTTTAGTAAAGTTCTTTTATACCTATATTTGTCGAACAGACCACAGTCTTTTTCGGTTACGTAGTAGGCCAGATTGCTAAGAGTATAATCCGGGTAGACGCTTACAGAATCTGCACTATAGAAAATACGGTGGCAGCGTTTCCCTGACGGTCTATGACAGTTAGAATTATACATAATTACCTGAATTAATTTTGACCTATTTTATACCGATTTGGACTACGCTTTATTTAATAATTAAGAGTCTTACTTACTAAGTAAAGATATACCTATTTTACCTACCCTTTTACCTTTACTATTATCGATTTAAGAAGCTATCTAGCCGCGCCGATAAAGCGTGTTAATCTATAAATAACTCTTAAGATATCGTATCTTAGCCCTATTACGGATAAAACCTATAAGGATTAGGAGCTCTAGCGATGCCTATACGAATCGGTTACCACCTATAAGAATATATAGCGGTTTCTCCGCCTAGTCGATCCGACTTAATTCCTCGAGGAGCCTATAATACTGAATTACGACTCTTTCCCCTCTATAACGCCTAGGCGTACCCCTATATAATATCTTAACCTTACGGACGCTGGCTAGAAGGCGTACGATATCGAAATCGCGCGCTGGAAGATCCTATAAGCGTAATACGATAGCTACCTAAAGGGGATTAACGCTATACTAACCTAGTAGGTTAATACTATTAACTAAAGCCGTAGATAACTACTACGAGGAGGTATACCTCGTAAGGTATATAAAGCTGTTAAACGCGATACGGATTAGTACCTGGCTACCCGCTAAACCGATACCCACGAAGAGTATATGGAGTATACTCGGTACCCTACGAATAGCCTTAAGAAGCTTAGGGGGTGGTTAGATAAGTAGTACCCACTACTATAAAGCTATAAAGATACCGGTTTAAAGCCCGCTATATAGATATAGGTTATTGATTTCTTTAGAGGTATACGCCCCTATACCGGCCGCGATTAGACTAAGGCCGAGGGACGCCTTATAGATAACTAAGTAGTTATACCCGAAGACCTTGATACCCTCGGTCAGAAATATATTACTACTAGACTTAAAGACTAAGGAAAACGTGGTAGCCACCGCGTTATAGTATTCCCTGCACTATACACCGGAAGCGAGGAGGGTAAAGATACCTTAGAGGCCACGGCTAAGCCCCGTAAGAAGGGCCGCCGTGGGAAGAATAAAGCTAAGAATCCCACTACCGCGATATCTATAGCTATACCTTCTACTACGTTAACTAACCGTCCCTCTTCTAAACGTGGCTAATCTGCTTTATAGAGAGGGCAGATCTAGCGTGTATACGCTATACCTAGCTATAATATTAACGCCTGCTTCTATTTATTCCTAGATACGGTATATAACGACTAGACGCCCTTTAAGAGCACTAAAATAACCGTCTAACGGATCCTTAAATACGACCCTGCTCTACGCGCGGAAGTGGAAGAACTACGCACCGTAAAGAAGGTGAAGAAGGATATAAGCCGGGACTCTGTATAGCTTAAAGAGGCGTGACTCGATTATAAAAGCGTCCGTACCGGCGTCTCCTACGCTACCACATTTATAGCGGGTACTACTACTACTTACCCTCTTGGAACCTCTGCTATCCTTAATTCCGGCGCTACTATTTATATTTTTAACGATTTTTCCCGTTTTTCTTATTTTATACCCGCTATGTAAGGAGACTATATAGTTATAGGCAGCTTGTTATTACCTATTAAAGGTTACGGTAACGTGACCGTGAGATTAAACGGACTAATAGGAGGCCTTAATTTTAAACTATTAAACGTTATATACTAAGAAGATTTTACCTATAGTTTAATCTTAAACTAACGGTTACGACTATAAGGATACTAGTAGGATTAAAAGCCACTACATAAGTACTTTCGACGTACCGATAGATCTATACTATACTAGCTAAGTCACCACTTCGATTAAACCATTATTAAATATATACCCTCTAACTAATCTACGACTGCTTTTCTAGGCTCTTCTTCTACCCGAAAAGCTATCTATAAATCGACGATACGCTATCTAAGCACTACGGAGGGTATTTTATAGTATCTACGACTAAGGTATACTAGCCCTAAACCGCTTAGGTACCTAGAAGAGTAGACGTAGGGGGTTAAAATAAAGGGACTAATAACTATCGACTATACCGTCTATAAGCTTATAAAGATTAAACGGTATATTCGTTGGCGCCCTCGCACCGTACCTGCTTACGTAGGGGAGCGGTAGGCAATTAATTTCACTGATTTTAACCGAACGTCCGACGGGGACTCGAGGTTTATATTTTTCACCGACCGTTATAGTAGTTTTACGGCCACCTACGTTATAAAGAGTAAGCTGGCAGTGGATATCCTCTAAATAATTAAGGAATTCCTTACCTGGGTAGACCGTTAATTAGGCTATAAGGTGCGCGTCTTCGAATCTAATACTAAGCTAACCTAATCCCACGATATCACCTAATTCCTGCGTGCAGAGGGTATCCTTTTAGAGGCCTCCGCTACCGATACTTAAGCGTAGAACGGGGGTGCTAAACGCGCTACTATAGTGGTGATTTCGAAAGGTTATACGATAAATATTAACGTAAAACTACCGCCGTTTATATAGCCTAAGGCTATTCCCACGGCCATATACGTCTATACCCGGATACCACGAAGGCAGTATAATAATAAGGATTAGAAAACACTATACGAGGTCCTTTTTAGAAGGAAGCCGATTTTATTATTATAACTGAATGAAGATGTAGTGGCACTAGATCGTTAAGATAAAGATTAGACAAAGAGGTTAGTCCTGCTAACCCACGATGCATAACTAAAATATAACTAACACCGCTATAACCTTTAGCGAAGAAGTAGATCAGTAGTTACTATTCTGATTAGGGTAACGTAAGTTAAACTAGAAAGATACCTTCAACGTGGAATAAGTAATTATAAAAGAGGATAATATTTGAATAATAGTCCCTCGCCGGGGATATCCTACGTATATCCCTTCAATATATATATAGGATATAGATCCAATAGCCTCGAAAAGGGAGTTATATAACCGGCTGCCGATACTATACTAACGCCGTATCTGCACGGGTATAATATATCTCCGAGCCTATAGCTATAAGGCGTATATAATAACTAAGGACGCCTAAAAGGGCACTAATAAGCTATTAAATCGTATCGCTGCTTATGCCTATATCGGCTACCTTATAGGCTACGATTCTACTAATATTTTCCGTATCTAGATACTAGGCCACTATAACTATAACCGTGTTATTCGCACGCGCGATATAGATTTCGAGGAATATGCCGTTTTTAACGGCGATATCGATACCTTTAAGGATAACCTCCCTTAATTAACCGAGGAGTAATTAGAAGACCTAATTAGTTAGATTAAGTAGGAGAGGGCTAGAGATTGATAGCCGTTTACGGACGTATAAGCTAAGGACCCCCCCTTTTATATAACTGCTTATTTTAAAGCGTTTATGCCCTTAGATCCGGGGCAAAACGCCCCCGGATCCCTTTCCTTAACGGTTTTGCCGTTAAGGTTATAGTTAGTAATGCCCGGCCGTAAGGGGGTGGAAGAGGCCAGATAAAACTTAGGTCACGAATAGTATGGTTTAGCGGGTATAGCGCCTAATTAACGTCTATAACCACCTATTCCGCTACTCTCCTCTCTACTAGTAACCCCGCCGTCGGTTATAGTGCTAATAGTAGCCGTTATATTAGGAAATCGTGATACCCCTACGGTTACGGCCGTAGGGTTCTAGGATAACAGAATACGGTGCCGCGATACCCGTATAGCTACGGCTATAGAGCTCCTATTAAATAAAGGAGCGCGACTAATACGGTAAGGAGATAGCTGGAAAAGAGATTATCAGATTATAGTATTTAATACTGGCCGTTACGCCCTGGTTATATATATATTAAATAGGACTCCGCTAACTAAACCACGGTTAAAAAGGTCTACGCCTATAGCGCTATAGCGACGCTTAATAATACCCTACGAATTCATGGCCCTGGCGGTAGCTACCGGAAGTATAACCCGAGAGGCTATCTCGGGAAATATAACCCCGGTGGTTATTTTTGCGGGTGCTCCGGCGGTTACCCCGGCGGCCGTAAAGATCAACCGTAAAAACCTCCCTCCTCCTCCGAAGAACCCTCGCGATATACCCTTACACCCTTATAGCCACTTATTCCGATAGGTATAAGAAGACTACCTACGGAGCCACGAGGAGATAGGGTCGTGGATACGGGTACCGGCGTCCGTAGCAGATAGATATTAGGTTCTTAATTCGATATAGGTAAAAATATTTAAGTTCGATAAGTATAGATTTCTATAGAATTATAAGGTAAGGCTTATAGTGCGAGGAGATTAGTAGTATTAATCCTCGCTTAAGAAGATATATGTAGTAACGCTAGCCGGATAGTCGTTCCGCGTATTAATAGCTATCAACGTCTAATGTAACCTTACGCTATTATAATTCAACGTTATAAACGTGTTTATATATACGCCCCTCCCCCATAAGATCTTTATATACCCGCCGCCAGGTTTTCTAGCCCCTAAGAGTCGTCTATACCTGGAAAAGGCGTTATATAGACTTAAGGAGTCCCTACTACTTTAGTAAAAGCGCTTTTTGGCTATTCTTTTAGTGGACGGTTTCTAGATAGTACCGTAGGAACCGTGTTACTTTCTACGCCGCGGTTTAATCCTATTCTTCTACGTTAATAATATCGTTATTACTTATAAGGAATAATATAAGGCGTTGATAGAGTAGGCTATTAATAACCTATAACGCTATTATAACCTAGAAGGTGGCGACTCTATAGTAGTTCCTTAGTATTAAGGTTATTCGCGACCGCGTTACCCGTAGAATACAGCTATTATAACACGACTACGTTATTAAGTTAGAACGCCTATTAAACCTAAATAGTAATAGTAAGTATAGTAGTAACTATCGCCTAACGCACCTAATTAAGATCGTAGAACTACTACTCTATTTAGGGACCTCGACTAATATTAAGAGCTATTAACGGAAGATAGGATCTATACTATACGTAGTAGTAATATCGCGGCCAGATGTCGTCTTTATAGTATTAAGGCTATACCGTTTTAACGTTAATCCAGGGCCTATAATCTATAGGGCCGCCGATTATCTAATCCTTTATCTAATCCTTTATCTAATTAATAGCTAATCGTTTACGTTAGAACTAAGAGGTGGTAATACTATTAAAACCTATACTAACGCCTTATTTACCGATAATACCCTTAATCGAAAGAGTAGTTAAGCGTACGTGATATACTTATTTAGCGGAATAATCGCGTAGCGCGCTAATACGCAGGATATAGTCACGACGTTAATAACAGAAGCAGAGCTATTAGCGTTAGTATAAGATATAAAAGAGGGTATCTTTATATAACGCCTATTACTTAGTATAGGAGTGGAATTTAACGATCCGGAATTAAGGATCTTATACGATAATAACTAAACGATTCGATTAGTTAATTAAAAGATTAGCACGTTAATAACACGCCTCCGCCACATCGATATCCACGGCTATTAATTACGTTAAGTAAAGGAATAAAGGTAAATACTCGTAACGTACGTTACGAGCGCGGAAATAGTAGTAGACGGATTAACGAAGGCGTTATACGGCGAGAAATTTAAGATATTTAGGTCCTAGGTAGGCGTGATAGATATACGGGAACGGTTAAAGCAGAAATAGCTAGAGGAAGTCCGGATAGAATATTTAGAGGACCTAAAGGATGAATTTAAGGGCGGCTATAGCGAATAGATTATATAGCTGGATTATCTGCCGATTACGAATAGCTTTAATCGCCTACCTAATGTTTAGGGCGATTAGGGGGTGTATTGAACAGACTATAGTCTTTTTCGGTTACGTAATAGGCCGGATTACTAAGAGTATAATTCGGGTGGACGCTTACAGAATCTGCACTATATAAAATACAGTGGCAGCATTTCCCTGACAGTCTATAATAGTTATAATTATATATAATTGCCTTAATCAATTTTGACCTATTTTGTGACGATTTTGACTACGCTTTATTTGACAATAATTCCGTTTATCTCCTCGGATTTAAAATAGATAGACTAGGCCTTTACACTATAGCAGACCGTATAGAAGCCTTACGAGAAATTAAGATACCGGAAAAACCATTAGACCTAGAGACCTATATCGGTAAGGTAGAATTCCTACGACGATTTATCCCGTGGTTCCGCGTTAAGATTAACCCTTTATGATAATAAAAGACGAATCTGCTTAACGAGGCTAAGGTTAACGGACAAATCACACCTTCCGCTCTAAAACTCAAACGGTAAAAATAGACGGTAAAGTTAGTGTATAAACCAATAGATATTAAGAGATAAGCCTTCGAAATACTATAGCACTAAGTTATATAGAAGATAAGGTTATATTATAATATCCCTAAGACAATAACCTTTCTTAATCTCGACGCTAGCGGTTATAGCCTTAGTGTTTTCCTCTTTTACCTCGTAGTCCCCTAGGATAGCGGGAAGATCCCTGCCCATGCTATATAACCCATTTTATCAACTATAAGAAATATAATCGCAAAACTCACGTGGGGGGACCTACGTTTTACACGCAAACGCCCTAAACCACTCAAAACCTATATTAATCGATAGCTCTTTTCAAGCTCTATACGCCTATCTATAGCCCGGTATCGTGCACGCGATAATTTAGGCGTATTATAAGTGCGAAAATGCTAGGAAATAGACTTATAGCCCCCCCCGTACGGGGGAAAAGTCTGACATGGCCCGTGCGCCCACGCTGACAAAGCAGTAAGCCTAGCCGCGCAGAGGCGCACCCACGACCTCCTAACGTGGTTATAGATAAACTGATATTAAACTCGGAGGCTGAGCTAAGGGTAGGTGTGGGTCCGAGTGGGGCGAAAGGTTGAGCTAAGGGTTGCTGTGGGGCTATGTACTAAGGTCATGTGACTAGATACTTAGGTAACCACTCTTATAATAGGTAGGTAAGGGTTACTATAGGGCTATATATTAAGGTCACGTGACTAAGTATCTTAGGTAACTACCCTTATAATATATATAGGTAGGTAAGAGTTATTATAGGGCTATTTATTAAGGTCACGTGACTATATACCTTAGGTAACTACCCTTATAATAAGTAGGTAACGGGTATTATAAGACTATTTATTAAGGTTATATTACTAAAGAAATTAAGTAACTACTCTTATACTTAGTAAAAGACTTTATAATAATATAATAACCCTTAGTAGAAATACTCCTTATAATCCCTTAAGGTATTTAACGTGATCGCGAAATAGTTCGACCAATTAATTAAAGGCGTAAAGCCCCGTACCTACCCTCAGCTCAACTTTTGTTATCAGCCACGCCCCACATCTACCCTCAGCCCAGCCACCGAGTTTAATATCAGTTTATATATAACCTCCTCCTAATACTAGAACTAAGCTACTAGCTATAACGCTAGCTATAACAACGCCCCTAACGCCCCTAACGCCCCCGCCCCTAAGGCCCCTATAACTATAGAGGGCCTAGGGGAGGTGGATATAGGTAATACCTCTGAAAATACAGCGGATTTAACCCTCGCTACGCCACTAAATTCGAAAAGGCACCTTAGCCCTTCTACACTAACCCCTAGACGTTTTTCTAGGACCCGAATCGAATCTCCCTCGGACTTAGAAGCCGAAGGCGCTTTGGAAACGCCCTTTAGGGCCCCCCCTGCTTCTAGGGCCCCCCCTGCTGAAAAACCGAGCCTTTTAGGCTCTAAATAGGCTAAAAGGGCGTCTAGAATAGATAAAGCCCCTGGAGAAACCTCGGCCGAGTCCTAGAAGTCGACTAGTTCGGCTAGTAAGGTATAGGCTAAGGAACTACTCTAACAGGCTCTTTAGCTGCTTTAATAGGCCTATACCTTCTACTCTGCCCCTTAGATAAAGGCCTTAACCGTAGGGCTTGAATCTACTATCGACGGAACCCCGAGCCCCTAGCCTCCTATACTGGAATAGAAAGTCGACGAACTAGCTTAGATAGTTCGTAGGCTTATAGTATAGCCTAAACCCCTTTATAGCGAGGCTTTAAAGGGGAAAAAAGGCCTTATAGCACCACAGGCCCCTATTTCAGGGGCTTTAGCACCCTTAGCTCTCACCCCCACCTCTATACCCCCGGCACCCCTCCTAATAGACCCTAAAAAGATCCCTAAGTGTTTGGTGTCTGTATTAGTAGTTATAATAGGTCCTAGGCATAAACCTATCGGGGTCTAGCCACCTTCGGTCTCAGACCCCTTAAGGCATAAACAAAACAAGTCACTATATAGTAAAAAGAATAGTCCCTTAAAGTAAATAGGATAGCCCTCGAGGAAGTAAATAAATAGTCCTCGAGGAGCAGCCGAGCGTAGTCTTAAGGAACAGAGGAGCCTCCCCTTTTAAGAGGGAGGCCAGCGATTAATCTACTTCTTTAACAGCCCCTATGTTGTAATCCTATCGTGATCCTATCTGGTTCCTTACCTAACCCTACCTTTTCACTCTTTACGACTACCTATTTAATATTAAACCCGGCCGTATCGGAGAGACTACCGCCGGAGCTAGCCTCGCTAGGCCTAGCTTTACCTATCTTATTAAAATAGGGCTTAGGATATAAGAGCTAGGTAGTCTACGCCGCCTTAAGATTATAAGGGAGCCACGGGAACCGTTACTTACTATAATAAAACCTACCTTAATTATAATCCGTTCTACTATAAAGATAACGGATATAGAACCTATAATTAAGGAGGAGGAACCAATATACTTTCTAAATAAATCCTCTTATACTAATCGCCCGTATTCTATATATCTCCTACTAAACCTATTACCTATTATATAAATACTATGTAATACTAAATATTAGATACTTCTAGCTATATCTTTTCGGCTAACTACCCGGTTAACTTCGAGAGCACGGTATCTAGAATA
Source organism: Sodiomyces alkalinus F11 (assembly GCF_003711515.1). Lineage (NCBI taxonomy): Eukaryota > Fungi > Ascomycota > Sordariomycetes > Glomerellales > Plectosphaerellaceae > Sodiomyces > Sodiomyces alkalinus. The sequence goes on from NW_021167092.1 coordinate 525,098, forward strand.
GGCGTACCCGGACCTAGCTCTTAAACTACTCGTTAAAACGGCGGATAGCAGGATAAAACGCCTCATCCTCCCCCGCTGCTAACTTAGCCGGTAATAAAGCCACTAACTTAGCCGCCTCTTACGGGCGGAGGTTAAACGTATATACCTTAATCCGATTTACTCGTTATTATCGGGGATTCTTAACGCGGATTATAGCTATAATAGTCTTAGCACCGCTTTAAAGTAGATAACCTCGGATATTTCGACCCACTAATATACTTTATCGTAACCTAAGATATCTGTACTAAAAGGACTAAGCTTATTTTCCTGGATATATTTTATTTCACGGACGCTATAAAGTAGTATACCGGCCTAAGCGCTAGGTATTATAAGGCCCTTCCGCGCGGTATCGCTTAATACCTTTTAGGTAAAGCCTCTAAATAGGTTATAAGTCTAGATAATAGTAACCGTACGTTCTATAACTAATAAGCTACCCTAAAGGACTAGAATAATATCCTCGAAAAACGGTTCTAACTCCTACACGAAAAAGCCGAATATAAGCTACGCCGAGAAAAATATACCCTAGAAAATATCGTTAACCGCTATAGCCTCTATATATTCGCCGATAAAACAGTCCGACTAGCTAAGGTAACCGATAAATTTAGGGAGAAGTACCTATTTATTATTTAGGATAAGCTAAACGTTAATCTAGCCGTGATAATAGTCCGCCTAGGACCTAAGAGAAAGTAGGCCGACTTTATAAATAATCTACCTAGTCTAATACCGGGATAGTATTAGAATTATATATAGGGAATCTAGAGCTAGCTCGTTAACTAATATAGGCTGACTAAGATTAACCGCGGAATATATAACGCTCCACTACCGGTTATAGTAATATAATAACCTATACCGTGGTATTATAACTAACGCTCTAGCCCGGTCCTCGAGTATTACTATACGCCTTAGCCTAACTATTACTCCCGGGACTAAGCTAGTTTCGCCGCTAAAATTAAAATCGCGCTCTACTAACGCTAAATACTAATCGCTTTACTAATAATAAGGGTTAATAACTCCTAACTAATAACGCTAATAAGTAGTCTAACTATTAACATAGGGACTATTCCCGGGACTAACCCTAAGACTAGGTTAACGCCTCTACTGAAAAGACCGCTACTAAGTCTATATCCGGAGATAATACTAATATAAAGCCTAAAAACGAGTACTACAATACTAAAGTAGACTCTAAGGGTTTTATAGAGTCCGAAGATAAGGATAGCGCGGAAACTAAGCGGGGTAACTAACTATATTAGGTTACTAATAGACCCGGATTTATACCTAAGTATACCGATCTTTACTAGGTACGCTAAGAGTATAGTAAATACTATTAACCTATAAGATTATATCTAGAGCTTATCCGATATATGAAGACTTACTCTTAGCCGTATTAATTATAGAGGTAGGACGTATAGAACTCGACGCTAATTAACGGTGCTATCTAGGAAGTTAAGAATCCCTTTAATAGTACTTATAGGTATAGGTACACCCGGATCTAAGCCTATAATTCTCTTATAGGCGCGTTATTCGATATTTACGTTAACTTAGGAGCCTCCCGCTATATAATAAGCTAGTAGCTCCTTAGTCGATCTCCTAATAAGTATATGGATTCTACTAAATACGCCGTATTATAGGGTATAGGATCGATAAAAGCCTTAGGATAGGCTACCTTTATTATACTAGTTTAACGTATAGTAGGTAATAAGATAAAGATTAGCCGCCTATGTATTAGGGCTTAGGTTATACCTAAGCTTAACGTTAGTCTTCTCCTAGGATAGAAGATTAACTATCTTAATAGCCTAGATATCCTTAATACGCAGGAAGCTATTCGTATTAACGTCTACTAAGACGTAACGGTTTCTATAAGGGTATTCGCTAAATATTCTTAAATCTAGCGGAAACTTAAGGCTACTAAACGCCTAATTATTCCGCTATAAGCGTATAGGTTTATACCGATTAATAAATCCGATATTGGCCTTAACTCCTTAGAGTCTTTCCTAGATATAGAAGTGTCCCCGAACTATATTCTTAACGACTAAGCTATAATACCTATATTTAACGCCGATAACCGACTATTAATTATTATATAAGGCACTAAGCCAGGCTATATAGAGGTAATTCTACGTAGATAGCTATTAGTATACCGACCGCGATAATGTTTAAGATATCTTGCTTAAGCGTATAAAGGAAGAACCGCCTATTAAGGGCGAAGGGGATATCTTCCGTAGGTATACTACGCCCGAAGGTAAGCTAGGTATCGCTAAAAGCCTAAAGGCCCCTATAAAGAGTATTAAAGAGAGAGTAATAATCTACCGATATAATAACCACTTTATACGCCTGTTTAACAGGACTATCGAGAAGTATCCGAAGGTTTAGACCGACTAAGGCGTTATCGATATACCTCCCGAAGAATATATAAAGGTCCTTTTAATTAACGGATAATATAATTAGAAGATTAACTAAAAGCTATATCCTCTTAGTCGCGATAACTAAAAGTTCATAGATAAGACCCTTAATAAACTTTATAAATAATAATAAATCGAGTAGCCGATATAGCGTATACTATTTAAAGCCCTGGTATTCATTATATAGCGAACCGTAAACGGGAATTATAAGGGCCGGATAGTAGTTAATCTTTATACCCTAAATAAAGTTATTATTCCTAATGTGTACCCGATACCGTTATAAGATAAAGTAATCTACCGCCTCCGGGGAAAGAAGTTTATCTCCGTTATTAACGCCCGAGCCTTCTTCTACTAATTCCCGGTATATGAGCCGTACCGTAAAAGATTTACTATTATTTTATATTAGGGATAGGAATATTCGAAGGTCGCGTTTATAAGCTTTCGTAATATACTAGCCTATATCTAACGCTATATAAATAAGCTACTTCGACCGTATAAGATATTCGCCGCCGTCTTTATTAATAATATCGTTATAGTCTCCGATACCGAGAAGGAATACACCTAGTATCTAAAGACTATCCTATCGCTATTCAATCGGAAGCGGATCTTTATCTCCCTGGCTAAATCCTTTATCGGCTACCTTTTAGTCTAGCTCCTTGGATTCAAGGTTAACGCTTTAGGCCTCTTTAATACGAAGGAACGCACTAACGTCTTATAAAAGATCCGCCTACTAATATCCCTCTAATTACTTAAGTAATGGATTAGTATAACCGGATAGTTATAGCACCTTATCCTAAGGTTAGCCTACTAAATCACCTTCTTTTAGCGACAGAAAACTACTTTACTCGCTAAAGCGTATTAACTTAGTATAGATAAAGGGTAAGCGCATAAGGCCTATACTAGATATATAGTATTTAAAGTTATAGCCGAAGAATTAGCGTTATTTACAGATATCACGGGCGCCCTTACCTTTAATATCTACCTTTTCTATTATAACCTAGGAAAAATTCTTTTTTTCTAGCTAAACGCCTTTAAAGTGCACGGGTTCTTAGCTATACTATTCTAATATATTAATAAAACTAAATAGCTTACTAAAGATATTATTTGTAAAATTCTTATCCGTCTAGTACTCTATATTAGTAAGGGTCTTAATACCGCTAAGCAGAAGTACTAGCCGACCGAATTAAAGGTTACCTACTTAGTATAGACCGTTTATAAGACCCGAACTATTATTTAGTCCGTCTATTATAATCCGACTATTATTCTTATAGATTACGCCGCTATTATTAGAATTATAAAGTCGAGTATGCTATCTAATACTCAGAAGACTCGGCTACATATAAAGCTTATCCTCTTTTCGGAGTTCCTTAGCTAGCCTTAGTTAGACTATTAGTATATCTCCGGTAAAATATACGTTATAGTTGACGCCATTTTACAGCTACTTATAATAAACCCTCTAAAAGCGGAAGATAATAGTAAGCTAGAACGAATTTAGCGTGATTAGGCTATTTATTACTTCTTTAAGCTAAAGATAAACGCTAACCTATAATAAAGAATTAGTGATAGTTACGCTAATAATACTAAATAAGGACTTATCCTTATCTAGTTATAGGAATATAATTCGCCGGTTAAGATCCCTTTCGAGTTAGATAATAGTCTGCTTTACAACCTAGAATAAAGCGGGAAGCGTTATCTTTATATCCTATTCTCTCTATATTAGGAGTTTATCTAGGCCGCCTATAATAAATAGCCACCACTTCGGTATTAAAGAAACCTAGTACGAGTTAGTTAGCCGATTCGCTATTTCTACGCTTTATAAGGAGATCGAGTCTTATATCGCTAACTACTTAATATACGCTACTAATTAGACTAATCGCTAACGTCCGCTCGGTAAAATATTACTAATTATAACTCCTCTTATTCTCTTCTATACTATTATTATAGACTTCATTATTAGACTACCCGAGGTACCCTTAGCCGGTTCTTCTTAGTAAAAAGAGGGGCTTTATTTAACTCCCTCCTTATAGTAATAGATAAGTTTATAAAGGCTACTCTTCTTATCTCTTGCTATAGCACCTACATAGCCAAGAACTAGGCTTATATCCCCTTTTAATTGCTTTAACTAGGGAATTAGGGTATCCCTAAAAATATTATCTCGGATCGTGATCTAAAATTCCTATTAGCGTTCTAGACGGTACTTTAGAAGGAGGCGGGCACGCTATCTAAGTTCTTTATAGTATAGTATCCGTAAATAGACGGCCTATTAGAATAAAAGTAAACCGTTAAGATTATTATCCGTATATTCATTATTACTTACTTGGATATCCTATAAATAAAGGGTATTATCGCCCTATTATTTAACCTAAATAACGCTTTAAGCGAAGTCCTAGGCTACTTATTAAATAAACTGCTCTACGGCGTCTAAACTAATAGCCCCCTTAATATAATTAGAGATACTAACCCGGAATTCGTCTAAGAACTATGTTAGGAAGACTCTAAACTATCTATCGCCTTAGCCTAGATATATAAAACGACTATACGATAAGAAATACCGTAGTATTCGGTTCGCCCCGGGGGATTTTATCTTCGTAAAGCTCGGGTAAAGATACTTATTACCCGGAAAGCTATCTATTAAACTCGGTTAGTAACGAATAGGCCTATTTAAGGTTAAGGAGTAAGTCTTACCTCTAATATACCGTTTAGATCTACCCGTTATACTTAACGTCTACCCCGTTATTAGTATTACCTACCTTTAGCTAGCACGGGAACCGGGATTAGACTTATTGCCGGGTTAGGAAATCGATAGTAATCCGGTTCACGCCGGTAGCCCGGACGATAATAGGCATAAATAATAAGACCTATGTAAGCACTACGAGATCGACATTATCCTAGATAAAAGGGTTACCCGGAAGGGGCGAGGTAAGCCTTATACCGAGTACCTAATTCGGTAGAAAGAATACCTAAGTTATTAAAATATATAGATACTAAAAGAAACGATAGACGTACCGGAAATACTCGAAGCCTTTAAGGCACGATAAAGGGCTTTAGAGACACTACGAGCTACGGTAAAGGGAATGACACTAAATAAAAACCTTAAGCTAGGGGATATTAAAGAAATAGATAGAATATAGACTACTCGAGGTAAAGAACCTTTAAGGGACTTTAATATAGCCTTATAGCTTTATTAGGTATTAAATAAGGGACTCGAGTTAACTAAGGTAACTAAGCGTTATTTACGTATAGCGAACGGCCCTAAACTCGGGTAAGGGAAAGTATAACTGGTATTATCTAATCTCCGGATAATAGGTATATAAAAGGAAAATAGAGCGGACTAATAAAAATAACACCAACCGCGATATTTTACTAGATTAGCCCGCTTCCTTAACTGAATATAAAATTCTTTTCACACCTAATATCCTAGCCGGCCTTCCCTTATCCTTTACTATCGCGAATAAGCTAGGCCGTATCGTGTTTTCCTAACTTATTTATATAATAACGATCGCCCTTAGTTTAAGTGTTATCTCTCTCTTTATCCTTTTATACTACTATATATATACCTTTTTCTTCTTTCCTATCTATCTCCCTTTATTTATAGCTAGTATATCTCTATACTATATCGTAGAATACCTATCCGATATACCCTAATCCAAAGACCACGAGTTCTAGCAGGAATTCTTAAGGTTCTTTACGAAAGGAAAGTCGGGCGCGGGCCTTATATTCAACGGCTATTTTAGAGCTTTTACTCTATTTAATAATAAAAGCCATATTATTACTAGACTATAATCTACTAGTTTAGTATGTAATTAGTAGCGCTAGGATAATAAGAGCACGGTCGTAAGATACCGTTAAGAAGCTATTAACACCGGGTATAATAACCCCCTTAACCGTTAACTCCGCTATATAGTATTCGCTCTAGTAGAGGAAGCGGAGCGTACCGTCGCTATTGATATCGTATAGTAAATCGTTACTTTATACCCCTAGCCGTAGTTTCTACTAGATAATAATATCGATATCGCTAATTAGCCTTAGTATTCCTAAATATTTAAGCAGTGTCTTACTATAGCTTATTATAACGCTCCTAAGGCCGCTAATAGCCAGTTTCTCCCTAATCCCTTTTCTCGTTACCCGCCTAAGTACTACTATTACCCTTTTAGGCTCCCTATTACCGTGCAGTAGTACCGTTATCGCTATATAGATACTAGCCGCTAGCACGCCCCCTTTATATCTACGCGACGCTATAGTACCTGCTTATATCCTTTAAACGGTTTATAAACTAATATCGCTAAGCCTAAAACTAACTAACTTGTTAGGCCGGTTATAGAATAACGATATAGCGGCGCTAACTTCCTTAATAAAACGGGCGATTACCCGGCTAGTATTAAGCTATAGGTAGCTAAGATCCAAAACTTCCTATAACCGTTATAGATAATCCCGGCGCTAATTATCTATAGCGTAGCCGATATTCTTACCGGCCTAGGATTAGATAGTCCGGTACCCACCTTTACTAGTATACTAATACCTATCGCGAGTATTAAACGCCCTTACTAGGACTATATAATGTCGCTATTAGCGAAACGTATACTCTCCCGCTTAAGCCAGGAAATTCTCTATACCTAAGCCGCGAAGAGTTTCGCGTCTAACTTAAACGACCTATGCTAGTTAGTGTATTATAGCGAACTTATGCACGGCGATTAGACGTTTAATAAGATTAAATAGCGATCCCGCGCCGCTATATTACTACTCCTTATCGCTATTTAGGCGGCGGCCTTCCTTAATAATTACGTAGTTAATTATAACGTATAGAACACGGCCGAGCTAAACCTATTTATAGGGTTCTAGTATATAGATAAACTAATACACCTAGCTAAACTAGACGCGCTCGGTATACTAGAGAATATTAAGCGAGAATACTTAGCTAGCCACTATATAAGCGATATAGACTTAGCTAAGATAGTTATTTGACAGATAGGGGTTATAGCTTATTATTACGATACCTATAGAACGAAAGGCGTATTAGTCTCCTACGAAATCTCCTAGTAAGCCGTTAAGGGATAAGTAGCTAGCCTTATAGAGGATAATATAGCTATTATTCTCCGGCGCGAGATCTTATACTAGGGCTTCCCCGATACTAACCCGTAACCTCCCGAGGTTATAAAGATCTAGGCTATAGAGATCGGGAATTAGGGGACGGTTCATATCGTGTTAGCTTAATTAGGTATTATAGTTTCGTCTATAGCTTAAGATACGCCGTATAAATATAGTTTAGGTATTAGGATTTAGTGTATTAATTTAGTATAAATACTTAGGTATAGGCGTAGGAACGGGCTATGGGAAACGGCCGGTTAGTTACTCTGTTTTCTTTATTTTACTTTCCTCGGTACTCGCCGTTTACTCCTTATCGCCGCCTAGCGATTTTCCTTCCCTTATTTATACCCTATTATACAGAGTAGAGATTGGCGTAGTTAGTGTAATATATTATATTAATATAACCATTATTTTCTTTCTATCGTGAGTATTATCGCCGTATATAGTTACTAAGTTATAACCGGGCGGCGCCGCCTTCTTAAATCGTAGGAGTCTACGCCCCTCGCGTTATTAAATCCGCGTCGGTTAACGCCCGCGGAACGTAAGGCTTTTATCGCCCGGACTATATAATACGCCTTTAGTAAGGATAGCGTAAGCACTATTCGCTTAGCTATAAAGCGAATAGTGCGGGTATTATTCGCGCGGATAAAGGACGTATACCTCCGGTATTATCCGTACAGATAAGAAATATATAGCGCCCGAACTACGCGCGGGAATAGCGTGGTATAGATACTCGGGCTATAGTTACACCGGACCGGCTAAGGGATATATCCTCGACGCGGTTCCCCCTTAGTTTCGTAGAAGATATCTTTATTCTACCCTATTTACTATAGTAAAGGTCGCCCTTTTAAACCCTAGAAGCCCTAGGTCTAATAGTACTGGCTGGCTAGGGATTTGCCTGGATAGGGTATATTAACGGTTATACTATAGTGTGGTTACTTCCTTAACTAGCTTAATAGCCTATTCGATTATACTCCTATTAGCTAATAGGCCCTAAATTACTACCTTAATATACCTATCCTCAGGCTAAGGGGCTATAGTAGTCCCCTTTTAATTTAATATCGGTTCTATATAGCGCCCTACCCTAAAAAGGGGGTAGTGTTTATTCTACGAAAAGTAGGTCCGCCGAAAATTATATAAGGTTAAGGGTTAGGATAATACTATTTATTATATTTTCCTGTTTTACTATAGTGCTAGTATTATAGTGCCTTTATAATAGTATTCTAGGAGGGAGGCGGTAGTTATAATCGTGATCCTAGTACTTATATTACTTTTACTTATATTATGAGCTAGTATTATTAAGGAAATAACTATCCGTTATATAAGTTCTAATACCTGCTATATAAAACCCACTCTTTAGTATGGCTATAAAGTTAGGCTTAAGCGTATAAAGTATCGTACCTAATTTATATAAAGAGATTAGCCCACTTTAGATAAGTGTTATCTATCTAGGTGTTAACTACTTTAGAATAGCGTTAACTATCTAAGAATACGAATATCCTAATTGTTTTTGCCTATAGCTTATTAAGTGTATCGATTAATAAGATAGATATTACTTATATAAAGTAGACTAATCTCTATATATAATTAGGTGCTATACTTTATATACTTAAGCTTAAATTCATAGCCCCACTATAAAGTGGTTTTTTATAGCAGGTACTAGAACTTATATAACGGATAGTTCTTCCTATTATTAATTATAGTAAATTTTATATAAAAGTATACTAAATAATATATATAGTATATTTCTAAGGATAAAGCTAACTAAGTTAATAAGATAGGATAGGATAGGCTTTCTATTCTAGAGCAGCTTAGATAACCTACCCCTTAAGGCCTAGGTAATACTAAGACTCCGGCTCTAGAGCTAGTAATTCCGCGTAGTCGTCGATAGAGGCGAACGTTGGTAGGCTCTTAAGCTTCCTCGTAGATAGTGATCCAGTATCTTCAGCAGCCCTTCTGGTCTCGGCTTCCGGGCTCTTACTGAAGGTGCGATTTATCTCTTTGAAGTCATTTCCATCTGCACTATCATCGCTCTCATTGACGTCCTGAACCCCAGTGCCTTCTCCGAGAGAGTTCCGCGATTGATCTGCATCGCTGTCATCGTCGTAGTCCCAAACATCCAAATCGAGATCTGAATCGTCGACTTCATCCATACGGTGGTCAGGCTGAGAGGAGGCCAACGCCTTCCACACCTCCTCATCGTTGTCCGATTCGCTTTGTGACTCGATATGGGTTGTGAAACTGGTCCGCGTACGTTTGCCAACTTGCTGGAAGTAGTGATGGAAGAAAATGTCTTCGACAGCGACTCGATCAATCGTTTTGTCCCAGAAGGCGGGATTGTTCACGGTTGTACCAGTGGCATGAGATAATTTATTGATCACACCACCAGAGCCGGAAAGAGGCTGCATAATCGAGACCCCGCGCGTAGATTCCGTGTTCTTGGGATTGCGGTACACGAACTTATCCAAAAACCGGATGAGACTATGGCTTTCCATATCAGGTGTGGCGCTTGCCTCTTGATTTGAGAGGACATTAGATGCAGCGAAGGAAACCGATGGGTGGAAATGGTCAAGGAACGGAATCTGTTATTGCCAAGTTAGTAAGTGCCACGGCCTAAGAAGCGGAACCGAGTCTTACAAGCTCCCAGAGACAAGTGTATTGTGAATTGCTGTGTTCCGGGTCTCGCTTTCGGCCGTCATAGGAGCGCGAGCTCCTTTCAGCCTGACGATGCATAATTGGATGTCGTGGAGCAGCTTGTTCAATCCCGACATCCTCCTCCGGTTCTTCGAAGAGCGTTCTAATGTCGGGGAACTGGCACCGTAGCTGCAAAATGATATAAAGGATCCCGCAAGCAAACGGAGCTTGGTGTAGGCCGAGAATCTGAGTCATCCTCTTCATGAAAGCCTTGACGCGACGGCTATCTACATCGGCTTTCAAGGAGCGAAGTACAAGATTGAGGTAGAGAGATTTTTTCGACGATGTCATGAGTCGCGGGTCCAAAAGAGATTCATACAGAGTTCGGTAGAACCTGTCATAGGCAACATGTCTTCGGAGAGACAACTGTTGGATAAGAATCAGTGCTTGGACACTTGTGTTGAAGTTACTCGAATGGGCGATCTGAAATAATGTGTCCACATGGGCGTCGAGGCTGTATCACTTCCCAATCAGCATCGTATCAGAGCCAGTCTCGGTCATACTTACATAGGGTTATCATCGGCCACGAAAGGGACGGCGCGGTTAATCCCCGTCAGGACAGCGGACACAAGTTTCTCAGCAGTCTCATGTTCAGCGTTAGTACGGGTAGCTGCCTCTTTGTTGGTCTTTTCCATGTGGTAGTCGCTAGGCAGACCAAACCCAACCATTGGCTTTTTCAATAACACAATGAAAACCTCGAAATAGATTGCCAACAGTGTCTCAGCAGTCTTAGGATCACGATTGCTCAGTATTGTTTGATTGAGGGTGCTGACGGCGTTATACTTGGCTCGCGAGTTTTGGCCGGGACGTAGCAAAATCTGTTGCTCGATGGTTTTGACAAGAATCAACTTCATCGCAGGATGTGTGTTCTGCAATTGTAGGAGGAGGTACGATGCTTTGGAGGATATTTTTCGGTCTTTGTCCTCAAGCTTGCTGACAAGCAGTGTCAGCAGATTCGTCTCTTGTTCCGGCTTCTCCTTCAACAAACAGTAGACGAAATCGAGGGATTTCATCCGAGAGTGTTCGATTTCATCGTTGCACCAGACCTCAAGCAGTTGGACGATCTTGAAATACGCGGACTTCATCCAGTCCTCGTATGCCCAAACAACCAAGTGGGCCTCGGACAAGCCAACTGGGAGGTTTTCACTAGCAGCCCATTGGTGAATGCGATGCTTCTGAAGAACACCGAGTAACCCACGCTGCGACTCGAATTTCCGCAGTCGTCTGTTTGGTGGAAGGATAAACCCTGGGCCAAGCAAATCAACGAGGGCTCCAAGGGCTTCGAGGGCTTGTCCACGATTTCTCTTCGAAGCCAGACCCATTAGTGCTTCCAATGCTTTAAAGTTATGGACAGGGGACTCTTGTATCGCTAGCGTAAGGGCCGACACTTTATCGGACACGGTCCCGGAAGCCATGATAGTGGAGAGAAACTTGTGTGAAGTCGACACGAGGACACTTTTCCTGTAGACTTCAGAGTCGGCTTCAAGCAGACTCCACGCATGCGAGTGGAGATTGCCAATAGCGTTGCTAAAGGGGTGAACAAGCTCCGACTGAGGTTCAACCATGGGCTGCAATTCAGCCCGGTGCCAATCAGGTCTGGGTGCAAATATCTAAGAGTAAACTCTTATTAGCCAGCTACCGACACATCCAGGGAGAGGAGGTTAAAGCTTACGAATTGAGTCTTGGGGCTTTTCATACTTGAACTTGAGGCGAGATCTTGGAGGGCCTGTTGCAAAACATGGTCTTCGTGGCTCTGGTGATATTGAAGATCGTCGGTTGTCGAGTTGGAAACTACGTTTGCAATTAGTCAAAATGAGCCTTATTGTATAAAACCCAGAGCTTTGACTCCGTAAAACATATGGTATTCAGACCAGTTGCAATTGAACGGCTGGCACGGTTCGTCAGGTCCTGTCGTTTGTCTCGGGGTGAGGTTCCGTTTGAAATCTTTCGTTTTGACGTCCGTCGGATTTCCTTGTCGTCGTTGACGTTGTGGTTCTTGCGCTTCCTTGATAAACGTCCATTGGCTGCTTCGAGGCTAGAGGAAACGGCCGACGTTTTGAGCTGCGCGGGCATGGTGGCTGCTTGGAGAGAGAGGGATCTACAACCAGAGAACCTGAAGTTTCGTGATCAATTGTGGACTTGAACGTGCTTGAGGGACTCGTCTGAAGCAGCTGTGGTGGCTTTCCACTTACTGGTAGGTAACTGGGAAAAAAAAAAGGGGGGGGGGGAATCAATGCGGAGACCTCACGTTTCGATGTCGAGACCTCACACGTGACGCTTTCGTGGGACCATGACTCCACCGCCAAGCTGCATAGGTCGTTGACCAGAGCGTAGGGTTTATTACGGTTACGTATCGGGTGTCAAATACAGCGTAACTATCAGAACACAAATAAGGTACGCGGAAGTATGTGTATATTCATCTTAAGTGAAGTTTGTGATACTTTATGGGGATGTCTAACTATACGGAAAAAGCAGGGGAAATAAGGGTGGATATATAGGACCGAGGTACTCTACACGTCTAATATAATATACTTTATTATACCTCGATAAGGTGGCTATAGTATCTAATATACCCCCCTAGAATAGTAGGGTTAATCCTAACTATTCTGCTCGTTAAATTAATGCTTAAAATCTAGGGTAAATTAGGCCTAAATATTAATTAACGGCGTTATAGGCATTAAAGCTAAAAAGCAGTTAAAAAGCATTAAAAAACAGTACCTAAATAATAGTCTATAGGGTATAAAAACACTTAAAATAACGGTCTAATTAACCGTTTTCCTTTAATTAAAACGTAATAGAAGATTGTTGTCTCTGTTAATTACTTTAATTCTATTTCGGCGGGACCTCTATACTAAGTAGATATATAAACGCCCTGTATTTCTACGGGGGTAGTATCTTTAAAAGGCTATCGCTAACTATATTATTAGTAGCGATCTACTTAATCGCGACGGTCCCCTCTTTAACGGTTTATCGGATCTAAAGGGCGTGGATGTCGAGATACTTTAATTTCGAGGTAACCTTAGGCCTAACGGATTCTAGTAGTTATTTAGGTTATTGATTATCGTAGTATATTATTAGTGGTTCCTCCTTAAACGATAATGTTAGGTCCTTTATTAAACGCCTTATCGCGATATACTGCCTAATAGTCATAGAAAGTGTAATAAGCTCGGCTTTAGTATTAGAGGTCACGACGCTTATTTACTTATTAGCCTTCTAGTCTATAGGACCCCCGAATAATAATATAGTATTGCCTTAGAAGCTATACCGTGTCTTATAGTCGTTAGCGAAAGCGGCGTTAGAAGTATAAGAGAGTATAGGGTGTTAGTGGTCTTTACGTGGTCCGAAGTAAAGGTATAGTGTTTTTATTAGACCGACATACTTTAAATACCTATCTACGGTATCGTGATACTATTTTAACGGGTTAGTGCTAAATTCGGTAAGGCTCGAAGCGGCTTTAGAGATATTAGGCCGGGTCTAATAGGTAGCGTAGTTAATAGAACCGACCTTCCGAAGATATAGATAGATTAACTTTTCGGAGGCTTATTAGTCGGTGGAGGGTTCTAAGATATTAGGATAAGGAAAAGGGCTTTTAACCCTATAATCTCTATAATCCACTTATAACGCCTTTATCTTATGGGTATTATAGGTATTAAGCGATAACTATAGCTTATGTTATTAACGATCGTGTCCTACACGGATTTTAAGGAACCACTTAATTAGTCTTAGATCCCTGATTTAGAAGCTCTTTTATATTTACTATACTAGGTTATTAGTAATAGATTAATATTCCTTGTAGTAGATTAGGATAATATCGTTAAGGTAAAAGAAAGTAATTAGGACCTTATTCTTAAAGATATAATTGTCTTCGGTTAATTACTTTAAACCTTATTTACTTAGTACGGAAGAGAGTTATTAGTGCTATAGCTTTAGGGAATACCGTAGGCCATATAACGCCCGGCGTAGCCGTTAAATCCCTCTACGTTATATAGGGATATATATAGATTACTTTAAAATGTCCTCGAGCTTTTTATAGGCTTTAAGGCCCGTAGCCGACTAGAGTAACTGCTAACTAGGGGGGGGTCCTTAATATAGATCTCTTCGTTAAGCAGGGTATTAATGAATATGTTAACGGCGTTAAGTTACCGAGTCTTAAGATTAAAGTGGTCTATAATACCTATTAGCGACCTAAAGGTCCTTCTAGCGAGAGTAGAGACGTAGGCGTTAAGGTCGTTATTAGGTTATTAATCCCCTTAAATATAAAGACGTGCCTTAAACTTATTAATATAGTCTATAGGATTAACCTTATACTTAAAAACCTATTTAAGGTTTAGTGGACCTTAGAACTGATTTATATAGTCCCGAGCCGTGCCCCTGCTAGTAGGACTATTCCTACCGTTTAAAGGTGCCTATTAATCTAAGCGTGCCGACCTCCTATAAAGCGGCCTTAATGTATTTTAATTTATAGGGACTCTTTAGTATTTAAGACTAGGTTAGAGGTTCCTTAGGTATATCGCGGCGTAGTAACGGCTTCTTCGGTATCTTAATCTAATTATAGAAGCTATAAAAGGAAAGAGGGGCATATCTGTTAGTTAGACGCCTACTACACGCAGGCCTATCGGCAGCGGCCGTTAGAACAACAGGAGGGCGGTTTCTTCTGCTTGTAAAAGTAGGTTAGTTAGTTATAGTAGTGGAAAAAGAGGTCTAAGGAGACTTAGCCGTAATAGGAGCCGTAAATACCGGATTAACGGTAGTGGTTGTGGTTAGTTCCTTGTTAAGAACCGATTGGTTGGGGGATAATAATCCCATTTCGACGGTACCGCCGGTTATGGCAGTATTATCACGATCTTCGGTATTATTGCCTTTATTAGATTATTTAAAAATAGGCGGTATATCCGTAGTTCTAGTTAGTGGTATAGGAGGGCTGTTTATAGTTATTAGAGGAGGGAAAATAGGTGCTGTTATTAGAGAAGGGAAAATAGGTGCCGTTAGAGGTATAATTATAGGTGTAATTATAGAAAACGTTAAAGCAGGTGCCGCCGGAGGCGTAGAAGGCGTTATAGGGCTTATTTGCCCTGTTCTACGTGCCTTCTATGCCTCCTGATTAGGTTAATCTCCCTGCTATTATTCTTCTACAGATTCTGTAGTGGTTAGTAAACCTATATCTCTATCTACCCCCTTAGAAGTAACGGTAGTAATAGCGGTAATAGCCGTAGTGGCCATAGCAGTGGCAGCCTCCGCTATTACCTCCTTTATAGTATTCTGCTCTAGTAGCATGTTAAATAGGTAGTCGCGAGGAGTGAAAAGGTAGGGTCAAGCAAGGAACCAGGTAGGGTCACGATAGGATCACGATAGGGAAAGTATAGGGGTAGCCAAAGAATCAGATTAATCGCTAGCCTCCCCCTTTAAAGGGGAGGCTCCCTCGCTCCTTAAGGCTATGCTCTACTCCTCGAGGACTACTTATTTACTTCCTCGAGGGCTAACTTATTTACTTCGAGGGACTATTCTATTTACTATATAATAACTTACTTTATTTATACCTTAAGAGGTCTTAGACTAGGCACACCTAGACCCCTATAGGTTTATACTAGGGACCCATTATAACCACTGCTATAGGCACCTAATAGAGCGACCTCCCCCGGATACTCCTATCCTCTGGAGCGCCCGATCCGTGCCGGCCTCTCGACACCTCCGAAAACCCAGCCTCCGAGTCCATCTCCAAATTCCCCGTTTAGTTCCCCGAGACGGAGAGCCTCGACCTGAAATAATTTTCGAGTTCGTCGGGTACGTTCCGCTTCGGCTCCTAGGTATTCTCCTCGTCGCTATAGCGGGCCTATTTAATCAGGTACTAGCGCCGTTTACTCTAATATCGATAGTCCAGGATAACTTCGACCTCGTACTTATCCGAATCCGGTTCGATATCGACCACGGGTAAAAGTTCCGGCTATAACCTATCACGGGGCCTCTATAATTCTAGTAGAGAAACCGGAAAGACATTATAAATCCTTATACCCTTCGGCAGTCCTAGTTAGTAGGCCAGGCTATATATACCTATAATCTTAGTTACCTTATACGGACCAATAAACTTATCGCTGAGCTTTTTCGAGGGTCTCTTCTATCGGATATTCTTCGTGGATAGTAAGACGTACTCGCCCACCTTAAAGGAGCGCTAGACACGGCCGTTATTATAATACCGCTCGTAGGAGGCCTAGGCTCTGTTAATAAGATCCGAAATAAACTAACGTTAGGCTATAAGGTATTCCACTCGCTGCTTAGCCTTAGCAGCACGAACCTCGCCTGCCCTAGGCAGTTATACCTTATTAGGTCCCCTTAGGTTATAGCCTATCAGGGCATCGGATAGGGTATAACGTATCGTAGAGTGGTACGCCGTATTATGGGTAAACTCTGCTAACGGTAGTCGGTTAACCCAGTTATCCTATTCCTATAAGCAGAACATATATAGATAGTATTCGAGGTTCTAGTTTTACCACTCTATCTATCCGTTAGTTTATAGATACCACGCTATAGATAGGCGTTATATAGTACTAAGGCAGCGATATAAAGTTACCTGAAAACGGCTTATAAATAACGAGCCTCTCTCTAATATAATGCCGTTAGCTAGGCCGAAAGTGCGAAAAACGTGATACTATAGAGACTTAGTAAGTCCTTCTACGATTAGGCCACTACTCGGGGGAATATAAATTAAGTACTTCGTTAGATAGCATACTACTATAAGGATAATATCCCTTTTACGGCCTAGACTATAGATTAGCGGCAGCCCCATAATAAAGTTAATAGATATCTCTATAAAGGGACGCTAAGGTACTAGAAGACTCGCCAGTTCGCTATATAGCTTATAGTGCCGCGGCTTAATACGCTAACAGATAGCATAGGTAGGTATAAACTGCCGGACATCCCTAGGCAAATAATCCTAGAAGTAAAAGTCCGAAATCCTCTTAATAGTCCTTATAACCCTATAGTAACCCACGCTAGGTCTATTATAAAAACACTATAGGACCTTTTAATGGAGGCCATAGTAGTCTAGTATAAAAACGCGATTCTTAAAATAAAGGATATCACCACTCCTAGACTAGTATCCGTATATAGTATCGTCACCGTGGCTTTCACGCTATCTAGTATAAAAAGGGTTATCCGCTTACGCCTCTACCACCTCTTCTAGTAAAGTAGGGGAATTAAGAGCGGGAAAAACAGGGTTAGACTCGGGGGCACTACGGGAACCACGCTAGTTCCCGATAAGGCTTAAAACAAAATACCTCGGTATAGGCTCTAAAAAAATATTATCCGCTTACGTCTTGACCACCTTTTCCGGTAAAATAGGAGTAGCGAGAATAGCGCGGGTACTATACTAAGTCCCATATAGGCCTAAGGCAGAACGCTTTAAAGACAGGTTATCTGCTTATATCTCTACTACCTTCGGCAAGATAGGAGGAGCGCGAAATTCAGAACAGGGGCTATTATGGGAACTATCCTGGTTCCCAATACAGCCCAAAATAAGACGCCTCGATAAAGGCTCTAAAAGGAGATTATCCGCCTACACCTCTACCACCTTCGGCAAAGGGGAGTCAAGAGCGGGAATAAAACCTAAGGCAGCACGGGAACCACGCTAGTTCCCGATATAGTCTATAAAACGCTTAGAAAAGACTCTACCGCCTTAGCCCGGTCAGTAACCAGGGCACGCTCACAGGGCGCGTGCTAGGGCTTTCTTAACAGCCTATCCGCCGGGTTTAACGTCTCTGGGCGGTACCGAATCTCAAAATCAAACAGGGCAAGCTCCTTAAGCCACTATATATACTAGCCCTTAAGCTTCGGCTTATCTAGCAGATAACGATAGTTTAGGTAGTCTATCATGACTACTATAGGGCTCTAACTATAGGCTATATAATAGCGCTACGTCCGAAAAGACTTAATAATAGCTATAAGCTTAGAATCGGGTATACTATAATTAAGCTCGGCGCTACGTAGCTTACGGGATATAAACGCGATAGGTCTCTATAGCCTATCCTCGAGCTGACTAATAACGGCCCTAATTATAAAAGCAGAGGCGTCGGGTTTAATATGTATTAATAGGGCGGGATTAAAATACCGCAGGACTAATACCTTCTAGAATAGCAGTTTTATTTCCTCGAACACGGTCTAGGCCTGCTAGGAAAGCACGAGGACCCCTACGTAGCCCCCTTTCAAATAGTCTATAAAAGGGGCGGCGACCTTAGAGTAGTTCCGAATAAAACGTCTATAAAACCCTGTAAAACCTAGGAAGACCTATATCTTCTTAACACTATTAGGGAGTTCCTAGTCGCGGATTACCTTAACGCGAGCCGGATCTATCCGTACCCCGTCTAGGCTATAGATAAACCCCAGGAATTTAATATCGCGGGTCTTAAACTTATACTTATCGGGGTTAGTATACAAAGACTATTACCTAAGCCTTATAAGGACCTCGCGGATATATACGCGGTGGGTAACTAGATCCTTACTATAGATAAGAATATTGTTAAGATAGACTACGTAGATAGTATTTATAAGACCTATTAGCGCCTAGTTAATATACCGCTAAAAGCTCGTGGGCATGTTAGTTAACCCGAATAGTATAATAAGGTACTCGTAATAGCCGTATTTTGTGCGGCACGCCGTCTTCCACTTATCGCCCTCTTAAATCCGTAACCGATAGTATATATCCTTAAGATCCAGCTTAGTATAGTACTACACCGATAATAACCAATTCAGATTTCGTGAATAAGGGGGAGGGGGGTACGATCCTTAACGGTCACCTTATTCAATCCCCGGTAGTCGATATATAAGCGTAGCTTACCACCCTTTTTAGAAATAAATAGAATAGGGGCGCCGGCCGGACTAGTAGATAGCCTAACCTATCCTTTCGCAACGGTATCCTATAGATACCAACACAGCACTTCTAATTCCTACGCGGCGAGGGGGTAGATAGGGCCGTAGGGGGGCTTTTTCCCTTCCTTAATCTTAATAGTATAGTCCCACTACTAGTGCGTTAGCAGCCTCCCGGCGTTTTCGATATTAAAAACGTTAGCGAAATCTTAATACTATTTCGGTAACGTAGTGGCAGCGGGGTCCCGGTCTAGGCCGGGGTAGGCCCCGTCTAGGCTGGGATAGGCCCCGTTTTCTAAGAATTTATCTCTATATCCTACTAAAGGGTTTTGTATTAGGCCGACGTGGCCGATACGTAGGCCCCGTGTAGAACCTATATAGGTTAGAGTAAGGATAGACTTAGCTTATCTGACTACCCTATATAGCTCTTTTAGCGATATAACTATACCTAGTTCCGCGTAGGATAAGGGATAGATCTATATACTATACTACTAATTAACGTTAGGGTTAACGGCTATAAGCCACGGCCTCCCTAAGATAATCTTTACGCCCGTGAGGTTTATAACGTGGAACTCGGCGTATTATACCCTCTTCTAACCCTATATCGTATACTCCTCCATGATAGATTACATTAAGGGTAGGTCTTTCTCCTCTAACCGTAGGAGCTCTATAAAGCGTGCCTTTAACTATTCCGGTACTACGCTCCTAATAGCGTTAAAGAAGCTGTTAATCTAATCTTCCTTAGTATCGTAGGCACGAACTTCGTATATCTCGGTATCGCGGTATAGCTTAATAAAGTCTTCTAGCTAGCGCTTATAGGGTATACGCCTAATATTCTAGAGGTATTCGTCCTAGTGTCTCTTAGTTAGTGACTGCTAGGCGGCGTTTATCGGCTTAAGGTGCATCTTGAGGGCTTTTAATATATTCCTTACTTCTTTTAGCCGGCGTACTAATCCTTTAAAGTAAGGCTAACCGTTTTAGCGATATAATCGTATAAGGCTGAGATTTCCCTCTTTTTAGCCTTATACCGATCCTCTTCTACCTACTAGATCTTAAATAGTATATTATAATTAAAGGCGTTATATTTTTTGGCTATAATAAGAGGTTATAGTAGATCGGTTCGAATATAGCGCTTAGGCTATTTAGCTTTATTAAGGTCGGGATTAATAAGGTCGGCGATATCGTGGGAATACGTGATAGTTATCACGGCTTTAATCTAAGGCCTTTAGTCTTTCGGAGTAGTAAGCGTTATAAGGCCTATAATAGGTGCTATTCCCGTAGAAGCTATCGTTATACTAATAAAAAAAGTAGTGGAATAGATATACGAATAGGTTAATTAACTATACTAAATACTTTAAATAATAATACGATTCAAATAATAGAATGATTAAATATAATCTAAAGCAGGCGGATATTACTTATAATACTAAACTACCCGCTATAGACTTAAGGCTAATTTTAATAGCCTAGAAGCTATAGGATTATTCGGAATAGCTTTATTTATTAGAACGCCGGGCTTATAACTATCAGAATGTAAATAAGATACGCGGAATTATATATATATTTATCTAAGTGAAGATTATAATACTTTATAGGGATATCTAACTCTACGGAAAAACCAGGGGAAATAACTATAGATATATAGGATGAAGGTACTCCACACGTCTAACATAATATGGTTTATCACACCCCGATAAGGTGGGTGTGGCATCTAACATTAAACCTTTTTTATGACGATTTTGACTACGCTTTATCTGACACGCCCCACACCTACCCTCAGCTTAGCCCCCAAGTTCAACATCAGTCTCTCAGTAACCTTAACAAGGACTACACACACTTTCTCAGTTATGGCGGTTAAGTCACTTGCTGAGCTATGCGTACAAATATGTCAAAAGCACATCAACCAACTCACGAGCTTCGGCGATGGGGATGTGTTCGTCCCCCCCGGTTATGTCCGTGAGATTTTGCTCAGAGTCACGGACCCAACTCAGCTGCGCCAAATCGAGATCAACTCCCCATACATCGATACGGCTGATATCTGGAAACGCCTCATAAGCCGGGAATTTCCAGTCGAAAGTCGTGACAAGGACTACATTCCTCCCAAGCCGGCGCAGTGGTATGAAGTCTATGAGAAATATTCCAGCGAACGCCAGATTTCCCAAATGGAGGCCGAGGAGCAATTGCGTCGCCAGTTTCAAGGCCTCCAAGAACAGAAGGATTCCAGGGTCAGCAAGCTTGTCGATCAGCGCTTTTTGCCCCGGCCACCCAAAACTGGTCGCAGCATTGGGGGCCAGAACAGATCCTCGAAGGTTTTCTCGAGGGCATCGAGCTTTGGCGGTGGTGGAAGGTCTAAACTAAATAGCGGTGCTAGTGTTCTGAGGAGAGCTCGAAGGGAAGCGGCTGAGCATGCGCTGATGCGTGGTGTCCTTGCCACTCCGTCCAACACGCCGCCGACTGGGGCGGTAAAGATGATGCCGGCATACATCGTGGAAGGACGTCGCATGCTTTCACAGCCGTTTTTCAGACCCTATATCTCTCAGGACCGCCCATCTACACGGACTGCTTTCCGCGCAGGACGAAATGATCTAAAGAAACCTAGAAGCACTGGGCCGACCTACACATCATCTGCGACCGTACCAGGATTGCGTCACACCCATGCAGATACTCCTTGTAACGACGGACGCCAGCTGAGTGGTCAATCCGTCCAACAACGCAATCAGGTTTCTACCGAAAAATCTACAGGAAAACCGCCTCTCAAACCCGTTAGACGCCCGGGTCTTCTCTCCAATGCACCTAAGAACAAGGTCCCCATAGTTGCGAACAACTCGGATCAGCAACTTGCCCGTACGTCTAACTTCACATCGGTCTCTACTTTGACCCTCGCGGTACATAGTGAGAATTCCGCTCCCGGTGCGAGGCCACGCAAGACAACATCGGGCTCCTCCCTTCAGAGCCCTGAGCAGTCGCCAGGTTTCGGACCGCCAAGCGTCCCATCGAATTCCCCAGCTTCCGCCAAGTACTCTCCTGTAGTCTTAGCCAGGAAACGAAAACAGGTTGATATATTTATGCCAGCAAAGAAACGTCGACCCTCCTAAACATTTTCAAGGGAAGACGGGATCCGATCCCAACCCTTGAAGTGCCTGGCTGTATGCAAAACTATAAAGCAGCTGATATGGACATCGAGCTTCAAAACATGCATACCCTGGGTTGATCATTTGGATGGATATCATGAGCGTTGAGCAGAGCATTTGTTTGTTGTGGACAATGTATCCACCCGACTGTTATTAGGGCAACTTAAACACGATATCGAGGAAAAGTGTAGAGTGTTGGCTGACGATGGTCTCCTATGTGCGGCAGGGCTGAAGGAAGGATAGAATACAACACCGCTAATCCGATTTCTAATGATGTTGGTTTCACGGGATGGATAGTTGCAGGCAGACATGCAGCATGTCGATCATAGGCGCGCCAAAGTGGTCTCCTCGCCGACACGCAACGTACATATGTATCAGCACTGGTTGCAATGCTGGTGTCTGAGCCTGGCAAGTGATGCCACCGATCGAAGCTAGCAACACCGTATCCTCATGACCACGGCATGCTGGGACTATTGAGAGGCAGGATTCCGTCGTATGTGTAGAGAAATTAACAGACGTCGAGAGTGAAGCCACCCCGTAGGGCAAGGACTAGGTGCAGCGTCGCCCCCGCCTCAAGTCCATACTCAGATGCCGACTTGTCATCAACCCTGTGCACGAAATAACAATTCGTTAGCCAAGTTCTTGGAGGACGACGTGGTTAATACTTGGACATTCGGTTCTTCCCGGAAGCTAATAGCTCGAGAAGCACGCCATGAGATACGCACATTTGCTTACCGCCATAGATGAGTCGCTGCTGGACAGGGGGAATTCCCTCCTTCTCCTCTACTCTC
This sequence comes from Sodiomyces alkalinus F11, assembly GCF_003711515.1. NCBI lineage: Eukaryota > Fungi > Ascomycota > Sordariomycetes > Glomerellales > Plectosphaerellaceae > Sodiomyces > Sodiomyces alkalinus. The sequence continues at coordinate 548,093 of NW_021167092.1, forward strand.
TCCTTGATTTGCGATACCTAGGGGCCAGTTACTATGTCAGGTACGGGCAGCGGATCAGTCATCTTCTAGGGTATTGGTGGAACTTACCTTATACTCGTTCTCGATATCGAGCTCAATTTCCTTGCCCGTAAGCGTTCGGACTCTGGCGCATGAAGTAAGCAAATACACTCGTAAAAAACAGCGGCGAAATGGGCATACTTGATAAGCATTTCGTCGTGGATGATGATGTCAGGAGATTGGGTTGCTCGAGTGCAAGGGGCAGCAAGTAGTCGCAAGCTTACAGAGACGCGCTAAGAAACTGATTCCGGGTGCAACACTGGAGTGAGCCGTAAATCATAGAGAATAGAGACGCGATACACTGTAATAATTGCTGCGAGGCAAGTAAACCGAACTTGGAGAGGACGTCCGGGTGGAGCAGTAGGTTCATTAAAGGGTAGAGGGACGTGTCAGGTGAGACGGACCACCCCAAATAGCACGTCAATCACACTAAAAGAAAATGGGTACGCCTCGTATATCTTTAACTATAAACGAAATATTATAAAACCAAGATTTTGAATATATAATGATACTAACAGTATTACAAAACTTTAGTTTCTATTTACTAAAACTATAGGCTATAATTAGACCTAGATATATACAAGGCTAATTATAGGTTATTTATTTATTTATCTATACTATCCTATCTAATCTAATCCATAGGAGCCTATTTTAGGCTATATAGTCCTTCTCGGGTAGCTATAAAGGGGAAAATCTATAGGAACCCCGGAAAAGCATCTATACTCTTCCTTATATATAGTAGTGCTATTATAGAGCCGATATAGGCCCGGTTGATCTCTGCTATATATCTGGAATATACCTTTAGACTAATAGTATAACCGCGCAGATACGCTTCTAGTGCAAGGCTATGGCTGGTTATATAACCTGGAAAAAGGTAGTATGGTGGCACGGCCACTACCCACCTATATAAGAGGATAGTAGGTAGACGGTCCCTTGGTAGACTATATTATCTATTATTATTCTTTCTTAATATATCTTTTACTACAATTAAGGTACTAGTTTAGTTTAAGTTACGTTGCCCTAATTAGCTTAAGACTATTTATTCTATATCTTCCTCGAAGATTATAGTGTTATAGGTCCTTTTTTTTTATTTTTTTTATTACCCGCATACAGCCCTAAAGCTATAGCGCGGCGCCTATCACCCTAGAGGCTAAAGGCTATCAGAAGCTAGGTACAGTAAAATAAAGCGTACTAATAACTAAAGGAAATCCTCTATTATAATCTGTCTAATAAACCTAATAACTCTAATAGGTAAAAAACCAAAGCAAAATAACTAGACCGCAGGAATCGTGGTTTACGCCCTATACCACTCCGCCGAGGCTGTTTTAGTAGCTAAAAGATAGGCCTGTAAGGCCTATATTCCTCTTTTAGTACCGAATAATAGCGGCAGAGATAGCGGTAGGCCTACTAGGGCTTCCCGCAGGGCTCTTCGTTCGTTTGTATAAAAAAGGCAGGAAAGAATAAGGTATGCTATATCCTGTATAGGGGAGCCGGGATAGCAATAGCGGTCGTTAGGGCAGTTTTAGGCCCTTTTGTAGTGGGTTTTTAGGTGTCCGAAGCCGGGTTTTAACTACGTAAAAGCCGATTTTACCCACCTAGGGCCTTATATTAGTAGTAGTTTCCGGGAGAAATAGAGGTTATCGCGGACTAGGCGCTTATATAGACGGCCTAATTAAACTAATTTAGCTTTTCTTTCGGCTCCTCTTCGTTATTCTATAGGGTCTTTTAGTCTTAGATAAGGGCTTTATTTACCCTGCGTTTTAGGTGGCTAAGGGTAACTAAACTAACGGATTTAGTAGCTTTTTCGGGGTTTAACGCCCCTTTAGCGACTTTATCTGCTAGTTCGTTACCCTCTATCCCTATATACGAGGGGCACTACTAGACGGAAACCGAAGTACCTAGCTGTTTAAGGCATAAGATAAGGGCTTAAGCTTCTATAGCCCACTACGAAGTGCGCTAAAGCTCCTGTATAGCCGCCTATAAATCGCTAAAAATATAGTACTTTAGAGGCCTAGGTATCTGCTCTAGGGTAGCGTAGAGGTCTTAAAGAATAGCGTATAATTCAGCGTCCGCGACTTCGGCAGCGGCCCCTAGGTTAAAGCCTATAGACTTACCGGGCCTTCCAGTAATAGTCCACTATATTATAGCGGCTATAGCCTACGGAGGCCCTATAGGGGGCCTAGTAGGGTAGCCTAAAGAACCGTCGGTGTAGAAAATAGCAGCCTATTCCCCTAGGCTATATTATATCTTAGCGAGGGCTTCGAGGTAGGCTATTTTCTGATCAAGGGTTTCGGGGCCAGGGCCAGGGTCTTTAAGAGGGAAAAAGGGTCTTAGGTCCGCTATAGGTTCTAAGGCCTAGGGGGCCTCCTACCTAGCCGAAGGACCCTTAATATCCTAAGACTAACCTCCTAAAGGTACTGTTTCTAGGTCTAGCCTATAAAGCTATATAGTAGGCTATAGGGTCTGAAGAAGGGCGATATTTTCCTGGTTTCCGTCTCCTAGGCCCCTTTAAATGCTAGTAAGGAGCTAGTATTTAATACGGTGGTTGGGTAGAAGCTTTAAGGTCCTAAAGGCATATAGCCTATTACACCTAGTTAACCGGACCGCTACTAGGGGAACTACTGCTTCGAGTTCTAAAGGCCATAAGGGGGCCCCTCTAAAAGGCCCTGGGGCCCGGACTAAAGCGCCGTACTATAGTCGTTCTAGGCGGTCTACTAGGTGTTTTTTCGGTGATATAGGGTCTTACTAGAGCTATAAGCCAAAACCAGCTAAGGAGACTATACAGGCTATATATAACTGCCCTAGAGCCTTAAAGGAAAGGCCCCTGTATGAACAAGCTAGACAATATAGTCTATTTAGGGCCCCTGAAGCTGAGTTTAGGCGTTTTTCGACGTGGGGTTTAAAGGATAGCTTAGAATTAAACCAGACCCGTAACCACCTAATAGCACCTAGCGCCGGCTTTACGAAGTGCCCCCCTATAATACCTGGAGTATCTTCTTTAGAGCGTCTTCGATAGAAGTGAATAAGCTGTATTTTTTGAGGGCCGAAAAGGACTTAGTTATCTTTTACTACGTCGAAAAGGGAGGCCATAGCTTTTTCTAGGGTTGTATAGTTTGTCCTAGTTAACGTAGACGCTATAGATAGCTGAAAATCGTTAATATAGAATAGCTAAAGACCCTGGAAATCCGGTTCCGTTATTAACTAATTAGACTACCTCGATATACTAGCAGCACCTCTACGGTGTAAGGATAACTTATATTCTTACACGGGCGTTAGCTATTAGCGTATTAAAGATATATAGTATTAATACCTATAGTATTAGTATAAGCTTCGATATCGTCTAGATATAGTCCTAGGCGCCTACTATACCGTACGTAATTACTATATATTAGCCGCTATAATACTACTTCGATATTACTAGGGTATTCTTTTTATTTATTTATTTATTACGCGTATATAGCCCTAAAGCTATAGCGCGGCGCCCTTTGCCCTAAAGGCTAAAGACTAGAATAAGCTAATTATAGTAAGGAGCGGAGTAGTAATAAATAAAGGAAATCCTCCGTAATAGTCTGCCTACCATACCGAAAAACAGGTAAAAAAACCAAAACAGAAAACTAGACCGCAGGATCCGAGGTTTGCGCTCTATACCACTCTGCCGACGCTATTTTAGTAGCTAAAAGATAGGCTTCTCAGGCCTGTATACCTCTTTTAGTACCGAATAATAGCGGCAGAGGTAGTAGTAGGCCTGCTAGGGCTTCCCGCAGGGCTTTTCGTTCGCTTTTATAAAAAGGGCAGGAAAAGATAAGGTGGGCTGTATCCTGTATAGGGGAGCCGGGATAGGAATAGCGATTATTAGCGTAGTTTCGGGCCCTTTTTTAGTGGGTTTTTAGGTATCCGAAGCCGGTTTATAACAGAATAAAAGCCGACTTTATCCACCCAGGGCCCTGTGTCGGCAGCGGTCTTCGGGAAAAGCGAAGGTTATCTTGGACTAGGCGCTTATAAAGGCGGCCTAAACGGACCGATTTACCCTTTTTTTCCGACTCTTTCTCTTCGTTCTATAAAGCCTTTTAGTCTTGAATTAAGGCCTCGTTGACCCGGCGTTTTAAGTGGCTAAGGGTAACTAAGCTAACGGATTTAGTAGGCTTTTCAGGGTCTAATGCCTATTTAGCTACCGTATCTGCTAGTTCGTTCCCTTTTATCCTTATATACGAAGGGCACTACTATATAAAGACCGAAGTGCCCTGTTGTTTAAGACGTGAAATAAGAGTTTTTAGCCTCTATAGCCTACTACGAGGCTTACTAAAGCTTCTGAATAGCGGCTTGTGAATCGCTAAAAATATAGCACTTTAGTGTTTTAGGTAGCTGCAGGGTAGTATAAAGAGCCTAAAGAATAGCGTATAATTCAGCGTCCGCAACTTCGGTAGAAGTCCCTAAGTTAAAGCCTATAGCTTTATAGGGCCTATAGGTATTAGCCCACTATATTATAGCGGCTATAGCCTATAGAGGCCCTGTAGAAGGCCTTATAGGGTGGCCTAGGGAGCCGTCCGTGTAGAAAGTAAAGGCCTACTCGCCTAAGGATTATTGTATATCCTTAAGGGCTTCGAGGTAGGCTGTTTTTGGGTCTTGGGTGCCGGAGTCGGGGCTTTTCGCGGTTCTAGGCTGTTTCTTTAAAGGAGAAAAGGGCCTAAGGTCTGCTATAGGTTCTAAGGCCTAGGGGGCCTCCTACCTAGCTACCAGGCACTTTATTTCCCAGGACTACCCTACTAAAGCAGCTAATTCTAGGCCTAGCCTATAAAGCTAGGTAGTAGGCTATAGGTCTTATAAGCGGGCAAGGTCTACCCTTAGTTTTCCTAGAAGCTAGCGTCTAATAGAGTGGTTCAGTAAGAACTTTAAGGACCTAAAGACGTAAAGTCTATTAGACCTAGTTAACCGAATCGACTCTAGAGAGACTACTGCTTGTAGTTTTAGAGGCCGTAAGGGGGCCCCGCTAAAAGCCCCTAGAGCCCTGACTAGAGCGCCGTACTATAGGCGTTCTAGGCGGTCTACTAGGTGCTTTTTTAGTGATTTAGGGTCCTACTATACCTAAGAGCCGAAGTTAGTAAGCGAGGCTATACAGGCTATATATAGCTACTGTATAGCCTTACAAGAAAGGCCCCTCTACGAGCTAGCTAGTCTATATAGCCTGTTTAGGGCCCCTAAAGCTGAATTTAGGCGTTTTTTAACGTGGGGTTTAAAGGATAGTTTAGGGTTAACCTAGACCCCTAACCACCTAATAGCACCTAGTGCTGGTTTAACTAGGTACCCCCTTATAGTAACCGGGGCGTTTTCTATAAAGCGTTTTGGGTAGAAGTGAATAAGCTCTGTTTTTTCCGGGTTTAAAAGAACTTGGTTATTATTCGCTGCGTCGAAAAGGGAGGCCGCGGCTCTTTCTAGGATCTTATAGTTTTTCCTAGCTGACGTAGACGCTGTAGATAGCTGAAAACTATCTATATAGGGTAACTAAAGCCCTTTAAAATCCGGCCCCGCTATAACCTTTCTAATCTAAATTAGAAACAGAATAGGGGAAACCGGGGAGCCTTATAGAACCCCTATATTTAGGGAGGTGGGCTGTTGAACCTGTTCCTCGAAAGCTAGTTAGATACGCCTGTTTTCTGTGAAGGAGGCTACCTATTTAACTAGATTCGACGGTAGTTGGAGCTTTTAAAGGGTTTTTAGTAGCTGGGGGCGGGCTGCGTGATCGAAGGCTCCTTTAATATCTAAAAACAGCGTAGAAACTATAGTATTTTAACGCGATTTACGCTGTTTTTCGATATAGTGTAGGACAAGGAGGGCCGTGTCGATAGCAGATCGTTATTTTCTACCTCCTATTTAACTAGGGTGTAGAAGGTTATCGCGGGTATTAGCTATAAAGCTAAGCCTAGTAGCTATAACTCTTTCGAGAACTTGACCTAAGCAGTTTAGAAGGGCTATAATCCTATAAGACTTAGGATTCGAATAGTCTTTTTTCCAGATTTTGGTAGAACGACCCCTAGGGTCTCTTTCTAGTAGGTAGGATAGTAGCCTACTGAACATAAGATTGAGTAGGCCTTTAAAAAGAGTCCGGGAAGAGTCTTATAGTCCTGTTAGATTGGCTATAAGCTTATCCCATCAGGCCCTGGGGCTTTGCCCTTAGCATCTCTAAAGATAGCGCATTATAGGTCTATAGCCTAAAGGCTAGGCCACTCCCACGGTCTTCTAAGGCCCTTAATACGTGATCTAGTTAGGCTCTAGGGGCCGTTAAAAGGGTACAAGAGCCCTAGGTCTCCTAAAGAGCCTATAGATATAGGGGCTTTAGGGGCGTCGGTGGCGGTAGTAGAGGGGTCTAGGCCCCCTAAAGGGCCTGCAAATACAGGGGCTTTAGGGGCGTCGGGGGCGTCGGTGGCGGATAGTAATAGAAAGAGGGTCTAACGTAAGGCGTTATATTTAGCTTCGAAGGCGTAGGCCTTCTGCTTAGTAGGTGTCTAAATCGGTGCGATCTTCGCGTTTAGGCCGCTTTTTATATAGTTATAGGCCTTAAAAGCCTCGGGGCCTTAGGCGTGGGCTAGCAAGGCCTCCTAGTAGTTCCTTTTCGCTGTTTTTACTGCCCGGTAATAGGCGTTTCGAGCGTCTTTCCAGGAGGTTTCTAGGGCTACTAGCCGGGTAGCCGAGGCCCCTTTTTCAGCTTTTCTAAAAACCCTAAAAGCCCTATTAGCTGCTTTTCGCAGGGCCTTTAGCTCTAGGGTGCACCACGGCTTTAAATATTCTACCACCCTTAAGTTAGGCATAGAGGCCTTAAGAGCTAGGGTAATAGTATCCGATAGGTAGCGACCTATAGAGTCCTAGTTCGAGGCGTCGATAGTCTGTTATAGCTACTAGTCGAGGCTAGGTTCTATACTCTTTAAGGTGCTAGTAAATAGGTCCTAGTCTATTAGCCTATAATTATAGGCCGGTGGAAGGGATCTGTTAATAGGGCCTTTGGGGCCTAAAACCGATACCGAGAGGAGAATAGCGCGGTAAGGAGAGGGAGTGTTTTCGATATATTCCCACTTATAAAAGCGGAGACGATTAAAGCCGGTCGTATAAAAGGCGAGGTCTATAACTGATTCCTACCGAAGATTCGATCTATATAAGGTCCCCCTATTTAGGTTAACTTTTTTAGGATCTACTAGGCACGTGGCTCCTAGGCTATCTAACTAGTTTACTAGGGCCTAGGCCTTAATAGACGCTTAGTTAGTAGTAGCCCCGTTCTGCTACTAGTGGTTCCTGTTAAAGTCCCCTATAATAAGGGTTAGCTTAGGGACCTAGAGGCCCTATAGTATAAAATCCTCGGTCTAGGGCCGGCTTCTAGGGCTCGAAAAAGAAGGAACAGAAGAAGAAGACGACGTAGTCGAAGAGGTAAAGGGAGTAGGGCTAGGAGGCCTTATAGGCTCTTTACCTGTTATTCCGGGGTTCTATTCTTTTTACGTATAAACGTGTAGGATATAGAAGGTCTATAGATAATAAACCTCTATAAGCTACGCGCCTATATTGTCTAGAAGGTCGTCGCGGTATGAAGAATCGATACCCGAGCCCTTTCTTATATAGGTAAGGACCCTAGGCTTAATAGGAAAAAACTGGGTTTTCTAAGATATAGGCGTAACGGTGTAGAAGGCTAGGTCGTTTCGAATATACTACCCTTCTGGTTTCGAGACGCAGGAAGGCTCCTGAATAAGGACTATATCAGCCGAAGCCTCTAAAGCCTATTCTAGGATAGCCTCCTACGCCGGTCCCTGTTTATTAACGTTATACTAAATAAACTAAATATCCTTCGAACTAAAAGACCCTTTATTTATAGAATTTAGTGTTTAATAGCTCGAAAGACCTCGTAGTTCTTACTATAAGGGGGGTATACCCCCTCGCAGTTATAGCACTTATAGGTCTTATACTCGCAGTCTCCGTATTCTTTATACTTGTTACAGTAATAGTATTTCTCTCCATAGCCTTTAATAGCATAGATAGGGTAGGTAAGTAGGCCTTTATAGGTCCCCCGGGTATACTCGAATTTCCAGCAGTTAGAGCACTAGGTTCTAGGGGTTATAGGCCTATATTTATAGACCTTTAGCCGCTGTCCGGCTATATAAAGCCCCTGTTTTATACCGTACTTCTGCTCTTTAGTAGTAGGCACAGAGATAATAATAGTTCCGTGAAGCCCTTTAGGGGTTCCTAGCCACCAAGGCTTCTCTACTATCCTAATAGGGTTAAAGATACTAATTTCAGTGATTATGTTCTTTAAACCTAGGTCTTATTATAGGCTACGGTTTAGGGCTTCTTACGGTGTGTCGGCGGGGTCAGATATTCGGGTATCCCCCCCTCCGATGCCCTAGTAGGCACCTATTTAATAATAAGCTTAAACTAGTCGCCTATAGATTAGGGGGGCTAAAGAGGCGGGTTTGGCTCCTTAAACCACTAATTCTGCGAATCTAGGAGCTGCTAAACGCTGTATTTCGGGCCCGGGGTCAAAATAAGGTTCCTATTAGTTAACAGGCTAATAGCCGTAATAGCAGGGATTTTTAGAGCCTTATTTAGCCTGTTCCAGAGCTCAAGGGGGTTAAAGTTCTCCCGGGGGATTGTTTCCCCTGCCGTAGGTTATAAAATAACCTTAGGGACCTTTTTAGGATCTATAAGGAGGGGGTCGGGGGGGCTAAAGGTGCAAAGGCCCTTAAGGGGGCCTGGGGTGCTATAGAGCCTGTTTTTCCCTTTAAATCTTCGCTATAAAGGGGTTTAGGCTATTCCGTGAGCCTCCGAACTACTTAGACTAGTTCGTCGATCTTCTACTCGAGTATAGGGGGCTAGGAGCCTTATAGGGTTCCGTCGATAATAGGTTTAAGCCCTACGGATAGGGCTTTAATCTAGGGGATAGGGTCGAGATTATAGGCCTGTTAAAGTAGCTAAAAAGCCTGCTAGAGAAGCCCTCTGGCCTAGGCCTTACTAGCCGAACTAGTTAACTTCTATGGCGTAGTAGGGGGGTTTCTAGTAGTTCCAGGGGCCTTCTTAGACCATTTAGAGTCTATAAGGCCCTGTTTTTTAGCAGGGGGCCTAGAAGGCGTTTCGAAGAGGCCTTCGGCCTCTAAGTCCGAAGGAGGCTCGGTTCGGGTCCTAGAAAACCTTCTAGGGGTTATAGTCGAGGGGCTAAGCTGCCTTTTCGAATTAAGAGGCGTAATAAAATTAAAAGTCCCTGTATTCACAGGGCTTTCAGGGGTTTCCCCTATTTCTACCTCCCCTAAGCCCTCTATAATTATAGAGGGCTCAGGGTTGGTTCCGGGGGCCTTATAGGTTAGGGCGTTATTGTGGCTGGTATTATGGCTGGTGTTATGGCTGGGGTCTTGTGTGGGGGCCTAGGGTCGCGAGGCGTTAGTGGTTACGGCTCTGCGTGGCTGCTTTGTTAGCGTGGACACACGGGCTATATTAGAACTTTCCCCCGCGCGCGGGGCACCCGTATGTGCGTTTCCAGGCGTTTTCGCACTTATCATACACCTAAACAGCGCCTGCGCGATATAGGGCTATAGAGAGGCGTATAGAGCTTGAAAGGAGCTATCGATTAATATACTTTTTAAGCGGTTTAGAGCGTTAGCATATAAAACGTGGGTCCCTCTAAGAGAGTTATAAGAAGGATGTAAACTACTATCATAACGGTTAAGGACTGACTTAGCCAGGAGACTAAATATAGCAGAGATAGAGTAGTATAGTCTAAACCTAACAAGGAGCTAAAAGACCGATGATTTACTATAGATCACTATATACCCCTAAAGCGTGGCCGTAAGCGCTAATCCGATACCGTTCGTAACGAAGAAGGTTTATAAAAGGCGATAAAGTATCGATAGGAAGCGCTAAGAGACAATCTCTAAAAACCCAGAGACGTTAGGTATTTAGGTAACTAATTAATTAGTATCTATTACATAACAATAACTATAAGAACGACCATCACGATAAAGACTATAGTAATAGCCTTAATAGTAAGGCCCTTAGAGATAGGAACACAGGTCGCGGACCTAATCTACTATCAGTCCTAATTCGTCACTATCGCGAGAAACGATAGACTGCTCTAAGCGGCCTTATTAAACTAATTAACACGCTAAAGGCGCCCTTAATAGAAGCGATAGGCTACTCTGAAAAAATAGCATAACGCGCGATTACTAACTTACAGGCCTTATATAGATATACGAGATCGCGAGGGTTTTAGACCTTATCTCGTCATTATACCACTAAGTACCCTATCGAATTAGATTAATAACACGAAGGGATTATTATTTAGACAGTTCGGTTATTATTTCGATATAATATAAACTCGGAGGAACAATTAGCACTATAGCTAATTAGAAAGAATCGGGAGGTATCGGCATTTATTCTTATAGACGATTTACTACTAAAAACGAAAAGAGGAATAAGTCAGTTTATAGTCTTTAAAGTACCTATCTAATAAACATCACCAAAAGGATTTTACGTTATTTTCGAGCTTTTTACGTTTTAACGCGTTTTCGAGCTTTTTAAGCTATTTTAGTTATTTAGAGCTCTGGCTACGGGGAAGTATTACGGGTATCACGTAACTCCGCTTATAACTCCGCTCGGCGAACTAATCAGGTTACGCTATCTAGATAGTCAGACCTCCTATAACCGGTGCCGAGGCTCTAGATAGTGTCAGGTGCCTACAGTAGTGGTCATAATAGGACCCTAGTATGAACCCATAAGGATCCAGGTATGCCTAGTCTAAGACCCCTCGAGGCGTAAATAAAGCAAGTCATCATATAGCAAACAGAGTAGTCCCTTAAAGTAAATAAGGCAGCCCTCGAGGAAGTAAATAAGCAGTCCTCGAGGAGTAGAGCGTAGCCTTAAGGAGCGAGGGAGCCTCCCCTTTTAAGGGGAGGCCAGCGATTAATCTAATTCCTTAGCTATACGTATATTCTAACTCTATCGTGATTCTATCGTGGTTATACCTGGTTCTTTACTTAACCCTACCTTTTTACTCTTTACGACTACCTATTTAATATTTTAATCGCTCTACCCTTAAGGGCGCGAAGACCGTTAAGGAGAGTCACTGAGATATCTAACTATTATAAAATAAACGATCCCACCTTCGATTTTAATAAGGCTGCTAGTTAGTTTCAGCGGCAGCTCCGCGATAACGAGACCGTCTTTATAGAAGACGCCTATAACCCTACCGACGAGGAAGATAATAGGGGCACGCCGGGAACTAATACTACTCCCACCTCTACCACCGTACCGGCACCTATTCCTGCCTCTATACCTACTCCTATCGTTAGTATTACCTTAGCTACTACCTTTGCCCCTATCACCGCCCCCGTTCCCCTAATAACCACGACGGGATAGGCGTATAACCCTATTCTGCCCCCGTATATAGACGTTAACCTAGCTATACTAACGGATAAATAATTAAACGAACGCGTTAAATGGATAAAGGCATAGAACCACCGTAAGCGTAAGCTCGCGTACCTTACTAAGCTAGAGGCGGACACTACCGCCGCCACTACTACCGCCGCCGCCGCTATTAATCCTAACCCGGCCGATATCACCCACCGTCGTATAGCCAAACCTCGGCGTCGTATTATTATAACCCCGTCAGGGTCATAGCATACTCACGATATATCCACGACATTATCTATACACGGATCCGCTATATAGGCTAAGTTTAATTTTCCCCTTCTAAAATAGGATAGCGTGTCCTAGGCTAAATATCGCACGTTTATCTAGGAGACTAATTAGCGGTTTGACCTGGATTCTTAATCCTTTCCCATGAACGCCGCAAAGAACTACTTTATTATATCGTGCCTCCCCTATCACCTTAAGGAGCGCTAGCAGGCGGAACTACGATATAAGTACGATAACGACTCTAATAGGGTCAGCTAGGCCGCCCTATAAGCCTAGTTATCCCGCTAGGTTAACGATAATCATACCCGCCTACGAGAAGTAGCGGTATAGATCTAAAATAAGTCTATCTTATCCTAAAGAGAGGGAGAGTCCTACGCTAAGTTTATATAACGGTAGGAAGCCCTAGAGTCGGAACTACCAGGAGAGCTCCCGGACTAGTAGAGGATTTAGATAATACTAATAAGAGTCCTCCCACCTATTCGGGACTATATAGTATCCATAGGGGTTCCTAAAGATAATTAGAACCTGGCCCCGGCCTGTTATAGGGCTAAGGCCTTAATTATTACCGACGGCTTAGCTATCGGCCGGACAGGCTTCTAGTCCGCTACCTAATAACGTCGTCTCCGCTCGCGTGCCTACGGTTATAATCCCTACGCTCCGGCCACCCACGGTTCTACTAGTAGCCCTCCTTATACCCCTATTTCTACGTCTGCCCCTACGTCTACACTAGCCTTTACTCCTAGTTACCCTATACGCCCTAGACCGTTATCGTACCTCGATTCTATCACTTACTATAACTATAACCAAAAGAGGCACTACGCTACTATATACCCTAGCCCCTATTCCGAGCGACGCTCGAGTAATAGTAACCCGAATACCTAACCGGTATCCACCTTTTACCCTATAGTCGGCCGTGTTACAGGCGAGGTGCCCTAAGAACTATACCCGCCTCGGACTACCCCTACTACTACACTAGTAGAGGCACGCGTGTCCCTTCGCCGAGGTAGGGAATAGGTGTAGATAACGGCTCTCCTTAACGGGGGCGCCGATATTAACGTTTTGGATTGGTCCCTCCTAGGACCTAGTTAGGTTCCTAAGGGGTCCCTGATCCTGGTATCCTGGATTACGGAGGGATAAACGAAGATAACCCCTTAGTCCACCTATAGGATTATCGTCGCCACCGACTACTAGGGACGTAAAAGGGTCTAACGCGCGGAGTTCCACGTTATAAACCTCACGGGCGCGAAAATTATCCTAGGGAGGCCGTGGCTTATAGCCGTTAACCCTAACGTTAATTAGCAGTGCAGCACGAGGACCTACCCCTTAACCTACGTAGAGCTTAGTATAGTTATATCCCTAAAAGAGCTATGTAGGGCAGTTAGATAAGCTAAGTCTATCCTTACTCTAACCTATAAGGGTTCCACGCGGGGCCTACGTATCGGCCACGTCGGCCTAGCAGAAAACCCTTTAATAAGAGATAGAGATAAATTCTTAGAGGCCGGGAAACCCCCCACACTACCGGAATAGTATTAAGATTTCGCTAATATTTTTAACGTCGAAAACGCCGGACGGCTACTAACGTATTAGCAATAGGATTACGCGATTAAGGTAGAGGAAGGGAAAAAGCCTCCCTATAGTCCTATTTATCCCCTCGCCGCTTAGGAGTTAGAAGTGCTACGTCAATACCTACAGGACGCCGTTACGAAGGGATAGATTAGACCGTCCACTAGCCCGGCCGGTGCCCCTATTCTGTTTATCCCTAAGAAGGGCGGTAAGCTACGCCTCTATATTAACTATAGAGGGTTAAATAAGGTGACCGTTAAGGACTATACCCCCCTGCCCCTAATCCACGAAATCCTAGATCGGTTATCGTTAGCGTAGTACTACACTAAGCTAGACCTTAAAGATACGTACTATCGATTACGGATTCGGGAGGGCGATAAGTGGAAAACGGCGTTCCGGATAAAATACGGTTACTATAAATACCTCGTTATACTATTCGGGTTAACTAACGCCCCCGCGAGCTTCTAACGGTATATTAACTAGGCGCTAATAGGCCTCGTTAATACTATTTATATTATATACCTTAACGATATCCTTATTTATAGTAAGGACCTAGTCACCCACCGCGTGCACGTCCGCGAGGTCCTTATAAGGCTTAGGCAGTAGTCCCTGTATACTAACCCCGATAAGTATAAGTTTAAGACCCGCGAGATTAAATTCCTAGGGTTTATCTATAGCCTAGACAGGGTACGTATAGATCCAGCTCGCGTTAAGGCTATCCGCGTCTAGGAGCTTCCTAATAGTGTTAAGAAGATATAGGTCTTCCTAGGTTTTACGGGGTTTTATAGACGTTTTATTCGGAACTACTCTAAGGTGGCCGCCCCTCTTATAGACTATCTTAAGGGGGGCCCTACTAGGGGCCACGCCGGGGTCCTTATACTTTCCTAGTAAGCCTAGGCCGTGTTCGAGAAAATAAAGTTATTATTTTAGAAAGCGCCCGTTTGACGGTATTTTAATTCTACTCTGCCAATACGTATTAAGCTAGACGCTTCTGCCTTTGCTATTAATGCTATTATTAGTTAACTCGATGATAGGCTATAAAGACCTATCGCGTTTATATCCCATAAGCTTCGTAGCGCTAAGCTTAACTATAGCACGCCCGATTGCGAGCTTATAGCTATTATCGAGTCTTTTCGGACGTAGCGGCACTACGTGGCTTATAGTTAAAGCCCTATAGTGGTTCTAACAGACTATTTAAACCACCGTCACCTATTAGATAAGCCGAAGCTTAAGGGGCAGCACGCCTGTTAGCTTAAAGAATTAGTATTATTTGATTTTAAGATCCGGCACCGCCCGGGGACGTTAAACTCCGCGGATAGGTTATCGAGAAAGCCCTAATATATGCCCTATAAGCGTGCCCTGGTTATTAACCGGGCTAAGGCGGCAGAGTCTTTTTCGAAGCGTTTTATTATAGGGTATATCGGGAACCAGGGTAATTCCCGTGCTACCCTAGTTTCTATTCCCGCTCTTAACTCCCCCTTGCCGGAAAAGGTGGTAGAGGCGTAGGCGGATAATCCCTATTTAGAGTCCTTTTCGAGGCGTCTTATTTTAGGCTATATCGGGAACCAGCGTAGTTCCCGTAATAGCCCCGGTTATGATCTTCCCGCTCCTCCTATCTTAGTGGTTAAGACGTAAGCGGATAACCTTTCTTCCTCTATAGAGTCTATTTCGAAGCGTCCCGCCTTAGGCCTATATAGGACCTATATAGTACCCGCGCTATTCCCACTCCTCCTATCTTACCGGAAAAGGTGGTTAAGACGTAAGCGGATAATCGTTTTTCAGAGCCCTTATCGAGGTATCTTATTTTAGGCCTTATCGGGAACTAGCGTGGTTCCTGTATTACCCCCGAGTCTAACCCTGTTTTTCCCGCTCTTAATTCCCCCACCTTACTAGAAGAAGTGGTAGAGGCGTAAGCGGATAACCCTTTTTCCACTAGATAGCGTAAGGCCTACGGTGACGATACCACGTATAGACACTAGTCTAGGAGTAGTGGTATCCTTCGTTTTAAGAATCGCGTTTTTATACCAGACTACTCTAGCCTCCGTTAAAAGGTCCTATAGTCTTTCTATAACGGACCTAGTATAGGGTATTATAGGGTTATAAGGACTATTAAGAGGATTTTGGACTTCTACTTTTAGGATTATTTGCCCAGGGATATACGTTAATTCATACCTACCTGCGGCGTGTGTTAACGTACTAAGCCGCGGCACTATAAGCTATATAGCGAGCTAGCGAGTCTCCTAGTACCTTAGCGTCCTTTTATAGAGATATATATTAACTTTATCACGGGGCTACTACTTGTCCACGGCCTAGGCCGTAAAAACGATACTATCCTCGTAGTAGTATACCGCCTAACGAAGTACTCTATTTATATCCCTATAAGTAGTGCCCTAATAGCAGAAGGACTTACTAAGTCTTTATAGCATTACGTCTTCCGCACCTTTAGTTTACCCGATAGTATCGTGTCTAATCGCGGGGTATTATTTACGAGTCGTTGTTAGGCGACTTTATATCGCTGCCTTAGTATTACCTAACGCCTATCTATAGCGTGGTACCCGTAGACGGACGGATAGACAGAGTAATAGAACCAGAACCTCGAGTATTACCTACGTGTATTCTATTCGCAGGAATAGGATAACTAGGTTAACCGGTTACCGTTAGCAGAATTCACCTATAATATAGCGTGGTATTCTACGATACGTTATACCCTATCCGATACCCTAATAGGGTATAACCTAAGGGGACCTAATAAAGTATAGCTTCCGAGGGCAGGCGAGGTCCGCGCCGCCGAAGCCGAGACCCGGGCGGAACACCTTATAGCCTAGCGCCGTTCTATTTCGGACCTTATTAAGAGAGTATAGGCCTCCTATAAACGGTATTATAATAACGGCTATACCCAGCACTCCTTTAAGGTAAACGAGTACGTCTTATTATCCACGAAGAATATCCGGCAGAAGAGGCCCTCGAAAAAGCTTAGCGATAAGTTTATCAGCCCGTACAGGGTGACTAAGATCATCGGTACGTATAGCCTAGCCCACTAACTAGAACTGCCGAAAGGTATAAGAATTTATAATATCTTTGCGGTTTCCCTGCTAGAACTATAGAGGTTCCGTGATATGTTATAGCCGGAACCTCTACCCGTGGTCGATATCGAACCGGATTCGGATAAGTACGAGGTCGAAGCTATCCTAGACTATCGATATCAGGGTAAACAGCGCTAGTACCTAATTAAATAGGCCGGCTATAGCGACGAAGAAAACACTTAGGAGCCGAAGCGGAATATCCCCGATAAACTCGTCGACGCATATTTTAAGGCGAGACTATTAAGGAACTAGATAGGTTTATACACTATTCCTATAGGAGACCTTATAGACACGATATAAGGACGTTATTCTATCCTTCCCCCTTCTTATAGATAATAAGACTTACTAGAGACTAAACGGGCTTATATACTATCCCCGTAATAGCTATATTAACCTAGAAACACCTTAGTAGGCCGTTTGACATAAATTCTTAGGCAGGGACCCCCCCTTATCCTAGACAGGGACTATATAGGCGTTAGCACCTCGGTTTCTATTTTCTCCCTTTTAAGCGTTCTGCTCTTAACCTCTATTCTTCCTTTTTAGGCGTTCTATTTCCGACCCCGTTCTTATTCCTTTAGCATAATAGCTTATCGCCCTTAAACTTTATTTACCTCTGTTCTTCCCCTTAATTAACCGTTACAATAGGACACGATTATATTATAAGGGAAGTATAGTTAGAGCCGTTAGGGTTACGATAGGAATACCTTAAAGCTAGTTAAGAAAATAAAAAAGGAAAAACCTACCCCGAAGGCTAGTAAAAAACCTAAAAAAAAAAGAATTACCGTTTCCTCTATATATACTATCACGGCCCCTTTAGGGCGTCCTTAAACCCCACTAACTCATCGTTTAGAGGAGTGGGCTTACGCCTAACCGCCTCGCTATTATCCTCTATATATACCTGGCTCTGCGCTGTGGTAGCCGCCGTTACCCCCTTTTACCTACTACCCGCGGATAGTATCGAAGGATAAAAAGATAGCGGCGTCTTCGCCTTCTACTACTTCTTCTTCTTCTTCCCTAATAAAGGAGTTAAGGGCGTTAAAGCCTTCTTTCCCTTACCCTTCTTCACTAATAAGGTTAGCACTATATTATTATCATCGGGCACTTTATAAGGATCCGGCGGACCCGAGAGACTTTACGGTATTATAACCCCCGATAGCGAGCCTTAAGGTTACGTAGGACTACCGTTACTAAATATATCGTTACCTGTAAAGCTAACCCCCGCGGGGGCTAAGGCAGACCCTAAGGGTACAGGTATATCACCTTCCGTGGCCTAACCCTAGGCTAGGTTAAGGGCAGCTATCTACTCGAAAGCAGCGGCCGTATATTCCTAGGCCGTAAGGTCGCGCTAGTATAACGCTAGGTATTACTACTTAATATCGAGCCGCTACTACTTAACGGTAAGACGCTACTACTATAACCCGATAAATTACTTAAGGAGCGACTCTATACTATTAAGCCTCTCGTGGATATCTTCTGCCGTTTTCTAGCGGGCGTCGGTAACCTCCATAGCCTAACGCCGAGTAGCTATAACTTCCTCGGTAGATAACCGGTTAACCTCTAGCGTCGCTTAACCCAGAGCCTCTCTAAGGATAACCTAGTATCGAACTACTCTAGCCTAGTATTATATAGGATTAGTAAAGGTACTACACAGGATTAATAAAGGGACATAGTCAGGAAAAACGCACACAGCGACTCTTATTTAGGCTACCCTTCTCGATAGTAATAACCAAAACCTTTTACAGCTACTCGGCAGCGTTCTTACTAGTAATAGGGAGCTATTATATATATCAGAAACGGGACTATAGAGTAGTCTATAAACGGAGGAGCTATAGGGATAATAAAGAGGTATAAAGGGGAATGAAGATATATAGGGACGATAACGAAGATATATAACTTACCACGCGGTATTTAAGGCTATTATGCTTAGAGTAGTAATAGCACTTATTTATACGCCGACTATTATCGGCGTATCGGCACGTCACGGCCTCGATAGTATACGCCTTTTTCTTAAAGTTAATCGTTACTAACTTACCTATATAACGTATATAGGGGGCCCTTAGATCCCCGTCTATAGTGATATCCACTACCCTCTAGCGTAGAGTAACCGGCGGCGTAGTAATTGACGACGACGTAGCCGCGGTAGGAGTAAGAGACGCTAGCGTAGCTGGCTACGGGGCTAACTGCCTAGCGGACGACGAGGTCGATACCGTAGCTATAGTCTTAAGCCTCTTAGAGGCCCGCGTTATACTCGTAGGAGTGGCGGCGCGTTTATTATCATTATCTTCCTAGGAAGGTATAGTGACTACGCGTGGTTTGCCAGTATTATAGACTAGAGACGTGTAGGAACTACTTATAAGATAGTAGTTATTTAACTGTTTAAGATTGTAAATCGTTAGTATATAATATTATGGATTAGGCGGAACTCACTAAAAGGGTAGTATAATCGAAAAGAATAAGTATAATCGAAAAGAATAAAAGAGGAAGAAAAGAATAGAAAGAAGGGATAACGGTAGGTTATAAGATATCCCTAAAAAGCAGTCGTATAGACACCTATTTTTAGTATAAAGGAGGAAGCTATAAATCCACGGAAGGAGTAATAACGGACCCTATATAATACCGGCTTTAGGAGTCTTTATAAATAAATTAAAAGGATAGCCTAGAAGGATAAAGGGATAGACTAAGGGGCTAGTAAGGGAACCGGCCGGGAACCTATCGGGGTCCCGGGTAGGATATTAGCTTTAGTGGTCTTAGTTAAGGGAACTAAGGGAGAGGGTACGTATCCGGGTTAGAGCTATAGCCGAAAAGGCCCCGTGTGGGAACTAGGCAGGGACCTATTAGGTCCCGTCGTGGAGGGCTCTAGGTCAGGGATTAAGGGAGTTAGGGGACGGACCCGGAGACTAGGTTACGAAAGGGGTTTCGGAGGAGCCGAGAGGCCGGCACGGATCGGGCGCTCCTAAGGATAGGAGTATCCGGGGGAGGTCGCTATATCAGGTACCTATAGCAGTAGTCATAATAGGACCCTAGTATAAACCTATAAGAATCCAGGTATACTTAGTCTAAGACCCCTTAAGGCGTAAATAAAGTAAGTTATTATATAGTAAATAGAGTAGTCCCTCGAAGTAAATAAGGTAGCCCTCGAGGAAGCAAATAAGCAGTCCTCGAGGAGTAGAGCATAGCCTTAAGGAGCGAGGGAGCCTCCCCTTTTAAGGGGGAGGCCAGCGATTAATCTAATTCCTTAGCTATACCCACGTTCCAACCCTATCGTAATCCCATCATAGTTATACCTGGTTCCTTACTTAACCCGACCTTTTCACTCTTTGCGACTACCTATTTAACAGATAGCTTCTTTACACACACTTAATATACAGGTTTAGTGTCACTCTCTATAATCTCTGGCCTCCTTACGTCTCCGGGGACTATTCCTATTATCCTTTCTATTTAATTAATAAAGAGAACAGGTAAGGTAGGCGTTCTTACCTCCTTTAAGGAGTAGGTGCCTACTATATCCGGCAGTAGGCAGGAAGGGCAGGGCCCCGCCTATACCCGTAAAAATAGTAGATAGTTAATAGAGGATAAGGTCCTCTTCCTTTCCCTTTTTTCCTTCCTATAACGCCTTAGAGCTTATTATAGGTTTTCCTTGGTATATTCTTATTTACAGTCTCCTAAGCTTACCGTCACGGTATTATATTAACTAGTAATATCTTCTAGTTCTTTAATCCTAATTTTCCTATATAATTATAGTATATAGTTTCTAGTTCGTGGGTAGCGTTACGGTAGTATAGGGTTAACTAGGTAGTATACTAGCGATAAGTAGTAATAAATATATTAATAACTATAATTAGTATTATAATATAAGTATCTTTATATTCTAGTAGCGCTGTGGTAGTGGTATACTAATAGCTATAGATACCTTCTCCTAGTAATAATCGTTAGTATAAATCAGGCATAGTTCGTGTTATACCGTATATATACCCCGGTAGTGTTAAGGTGGTGTTCTAGCGTTTAATATATAGTAGTTACTTACGTTATAGTAAGCGTCTAGGATCTTATCTAGACGACCTTAAAGCTTATACAAATACTATGGGTATTAGTACAGCGTGCTTTTAGGGCGCTAATAGCCGATATCTATATAAGAATATAAGTCCTTTCTATACTATAGAGGTACTGCTAGCGTAATAGGGTAGTTAGGTCTAATAGGTTAATAGGTCCTCCCCGCTACTAAAATGTAATAGACTCGCCTTATAAAGATCTATTAGACGTATATAACGGCTAAGGCCGCCGGTAGCATAAGTATCGCTACGGTAGGTAGTCTCCTTGAGGTATTATAGTAATACCGTGCTAATAGACTAATACTCTATAGGCTACGGAGCGCCTAATAATAGCGGCTTTATTCTTCGGATAGGCTATCTCTGGCACGTTATTTTCTGGTCACGGCCGTGGCGGTATCATATTAGTAAAGGTATAGGTATAGAAACTATCACGCTGGCTTTAGCGTATTAATGGTATAGCAAGTGTCCTTCTAAACCACTATATACATAGCTAAGGTCCTAGGTCCTTTTACGGCCCCTTTACGACCCCCTTTCGGTATAATGCCGGCTAACTATTATAGGATCTTAAGTATACCGAGAGTAGTATTAATATCTGTAAGGGAGGAGATTATAAGGATAATAAGGAGTAGTATAGTATTAGTAACGCTTCGATACCGCCGGGGTGCTGGCTTATATGGCCCCTATCATATAATCAACAGGGCCGTTATACTACTTCTATCCCCTTAAGGTGCCGCCGCGCCTTTATAGGCCTCCGTGACTTTAAGGGTAAGCCGGAAATTATTTAGTCTTTTCCGTTATAGGAACTATTTAGCTATTTTTCCGGCCTCGGTATCGTGTTCTAGTATATCGTATAAATCTCCCTTAGTTATAAGCAGTCTCCCTATAGCGCCGAATATGTCTTTACGCTTTTCCTGAGTTATATCCTAGCACTAAAGCACTATATACTCTATTATCTCCGCCCCTCCGTCGCCGTAAAGGCACCGCGTTAATACGAATCCCAGTACCCTCGCCTTGGCTAAAAAGACCTATACGCCTAGCTTTTCTAATCGGATTTAGGTAAGTGCGGAGCTCTAAGGCTTAAGGGGACCTTTATATTTCCGGAGGGAGTACGTGTTAGGGGACGGCTTAGTACGGCTACGGCGTATATATATAGCCACCGTACTTCCGTCTAGGCTCTCCTTTATACTCTTATAAGGGCCTTCCTCGGGGGTAAGGTCCCCGCCTAAGTTATTAGGGCAGTAAGTTAGGTATTCTACGCTAAGGTAGCGTAGGTCCTATAATAGCGGTTTAGTGCTATTAGGGCTCTTATTATAGCGGATACCCCGGCTAGTATTCTATCCTCGGTGCACTTTTCCTATATTCGGAGAACCTTCCGGGTACTAAGGCTTAAGAGGTAAACGTTAAGGGGGGAGATAAAAGTCTTCTTCTCGAGGACCCTAATCGGTATAGCTTTATAGGCTCCCATTACCAGCCGGAGACACCGGTTCTATACCGTTATAAGTACCTGCGCGAGCCTATATCGGGGGCTTACTCTAAGCTTATGGATAGTTATTATTATTATTATTATTATTATTATTTATTACGCTGTTCTCGCCTAGCTAAGCTAGGCTAGCCACCTGGGTAATAGTCCTTCTCTAATTCTCGAGGGGAAACCGTTAATGGTTAAAACCCCTGCGCTCTTATTATATAAGTACTTCTATTATGCGTGGCCGCTACGGTGTCGTTCCGCGGCCCCGTTTTTATCGCTATTCGAAAACCGGATCTCACCTCCGGGCTAGTGGCTAATAGGGGTCGGCTATTTAGTTTAGTAGGTGCCGTGTCGGGTCGCACGCGCCCTTAGTGCGTTATCGCCACGGTTACTCGCCGCCGTCCTTTCCTTTATTCCGTTATTCCGAATCCGGCGAGGTTCTCCCCTCGCCGCGGCACCCTTTATACCCTCCCTCCCTTCTATGGGGGG